>NC_092149.1:35597077-35619577 GCF_045791955.1 Oncorhynchus clarkii lewisi
ATTTATTTAATGGCTGATACATTATGGCATATTTCCATAGGCGGATCTTTAAGAAGACAGAGCGATATTGATGTGAAGTCACCCTTCCTCCCGTCAAAGGAAGTGACAGCACTGCACTTGTTTTTTCTCTCGCTCTCTCTCTCTTTATCTCTCTCACTCTCTCTTCCTCTTATTCCCTAGTTCCTGCTCTTCCTCCATCTCTCCCCCTCTCTCCGCGGAGGTATCCCACTGCCTTAAGATTTGCCTCCGTACTCTCCCGCTCTCCCTCCTATTTTGAGTCAATTTTTGGGGGGCCTTTTCTCCCCTAGACGAGCTATAGATCCCCCCCCCCAGTCACTAATCTGGGCTCATTCTTTGCAGAATGCCCCTTCTCCATCGTCCGTCTGTCTGTCTCCTGTGATTGCTCTCATGTCTCCTCACGTCTCGACGCTCCACACTCCTGTCAGGGGATGTGTGGCAGGATCCTTTGTCAGTTTACCGGCCCGTCAAGCCTTCAGAGTTTTAAACATGTCAACTTACCTGTGAGATGCACTACAGGCCCTTTGCTATCCCCCCCCCCACACACACACACATCACACTGTATTTATATGAAAAGGAAAAGATTATGTTTCCCCAGTAGGGTATAATTATAGAGTGAAGGAGATGTAATGTGTGTGTGTGTGTGGCTATAGCTTGTGTTTATTTATTTTTGTATTGGGTCATATAATGGAGGTCTCTTTGACCCATTGTTTCTGTGCAGAGATTAGCCTGGACAGGTGTTAGTGAGCTTTATGAATCTCCAATTTTGGCTGGGCTTGATGTGGCCAACTGGTGTTCTTCACCTTGTGTTCCCCAGTAACCGGTTCGTACTTAAAAAAACATTCTCCTTTCAGGCCGCAAAAGCTTTGATTAACTCCTTCACTTTATTTAATGGTGCAAAGGCAGATTTTTTTTTTTTTTGGGGGGGGGGGGGGGGGGGGGGTGGGTGGGTATGCATACTTTTTTTAAGAACCCCCTAACCTAATGTAGCAGGCGTAAAATAAAAGGAAACCCTAGTTAGGGTGTAGAAAGGGGAGTTGAAGAAAATGTGAAAGGAAGGAAAAAGGACGTGGAGAGGGGAGATAGGGAGGGAGATTTAAAAAATATATATGTATATATTTCACCTTTATTTAACCAGGTAGGCCAGTTGAGAATTTACAAATTTACAAATGCGACCTGGGTAAGAAAAAGCTAAGCAGTGCGACAAAAACAACACAGAGTTACACATAAACAAACGTACAGTCAATAGCACAACATTAAAATCTTTTTACAGTGTGTGCAAATGTAGAAGAGTAGGGAGGTAGGCAATAAATAGGCCATAGAGGCAAAATAATTACAATTAACATTAACACTGGAGTGATAGATGTGCAGATGATGATGTGCAAGTAGAGATACTGGGGTGCAAAAGAGCAAGAGGTAAGTAATAATATGCTATTTACAGATTGGCTGTGTACAAGCTGCTCTGACAGCTGATGCTTAAAGTTAGAGAGAGAGATATAAGACTCCAGCTTCAGTGATTTTTGGAATTCGTTCCATTCATTGGCAGCACAGAACTGGAAGGTAAGGCGGCCAAAGGAAGTGTTGGCTTTGGGGATGACCAGTGAAATATACCCGCTGGAGCTCGTGCTACGGGTGGGTGATGCTGTGGTGACCAGTCAGCTGAGATAAGGCGGGGCTTTACCTAACAAAGACTTATAGATGACTTGGAGCCAGTGGGTTTGGCGACTAATATGTAGTGAGGGCCAGCCAATGAGAGCATACAGGTCGCAGTGGTGGGTAGTATATGGTAACCATCCGGTGACCATCCGTTTTAGTGACAAAACGGATGGCACTGTGATAGACTATATCCACATTGCTGAGTAGAGTGTTGGAGGCTATTTTGGAAATGACATCGCCGAAGTCAAGGATCGGTAGGATAGTCAGTTTTACGAGGGTATGTTTGGCAGCATGAGTGAAGGAGGCTTTGTTGCTAAATAGGAAGCCGATTCTAGATTTAATTTTGGATTGGAGATGCTTAATGTGAGTCTGGAAGGAGAGTTTACAGTCTAACCAGACACCTAGGTATTTGTAGTTGTCCACATATTCTAGGTCAGAACCGTCCAGAGTAGTGATGCTAGTCGGGTGGGAGGGTGCAGGCAGCAATCGGTTGAAGAGCATGCACTTAGTTTTACTAGCATTTAAAAACAGTTGGAGGCCACGGAAGGAGTGTTGTATGGCGTGGAAGCTCATTTGGAGGATTGTTAGCACAGTGTTAGCACAAAGAAGGACCAGATTTATACAGAATGGTGTCGTCTGCGTAGAGGTGGATCAGAGAATCACTAGCAGCAATAGCGACATCATTGATATATACAGAGAAAAGATTTGGCCCGAGAATTGAACCCTGTGGCACCCCCATAGAGACTGCCAGAGGTCTGGACAACAGGCCCTCCGATTTGACACACTGAGCTCTATCTGAGAAGTAGTTGGTGAGCCAGGCGAGGCAGGAAAGCACTTTTGAAGAGCAACCAGGCATCCTCTACTGACGGGATGAGGTCAATATCCTTCCAGGATACCCGGGCCAGGTTGGTTAGGAAGGTCTGCTCTCTGAAGTGTTTTAGGAAGCATTTGAAAGTGATGAGGGGTTGTCGTTTGACCGCGGACCCATTACGCACGCAGGCAATGAGGCAGTGATCGCTGAGATCTTGGTTGAAGACAGCAGAGGTGTATTTAGGGGGCAAGTTGGTCAGCATGATATCTAAGAGGGTGCCCATGGTTATATATTTAGGGTTGTACCTGGTAGGTTCATTGATCATTTGAGTGAGATTGAGGGTATCTTGCTTAGATTGTAGGACAGCCGAAGTATGAAGCATGTCCCAGTTTATGTCACCTAACAGTACGAACTCTGAAGATAGATAGGGGGTGATCAATTCACATATGGTGTTCAGGGCACAGCTGGGACTGAAGGGGGTCTACAGCAAGCGTAAACGGTGAGAGACTTGTTTCTGGAAAGGTGGATTTTTAAAAGTAGAAGTTCGAATTGTTTGGGCACAGACCTGGATAGTATGACAGAACTCTGCAGGCTATCTCTGTCGTAAATTGCAACTCCGCCACCTTTGGCAGTTCTATCTTGTTGAAAAATGTTATAGTTAGGGATGAAAATGTCAGTTTTTTTGGTGGCCTTCCTAAGCCAGGATTCAGACACGGCTAGGACATCCGGGTTGGCGGAGTATACTAAATCAGTGAATAAAACAAACTTAGGGAGGAGGCTTCTAATGTTAACATGCATGAAATCAAGGCTTTTACGGTTACAGAAGTCAACAAATGAGAGCGCCAGGGGAATGGGAGTGATGCTGGGAGCTGCAGGTTCTGGGTTAACCTCTACATCGCTAGAGGAACAGAGGAGGAGTAGGATAAGGGTACGGCTAAAGGCTATAAGACTGGTCGTCTAGTGCGTTCAGAACAGAGAGTGAAAGGAGCAGATTTCTGTGCACGGAAGAATAGATTCAAGGCATAATGTACAGACAAGAGTATGGTAGGATGTGAGTAAAGTGGAGGTAAACCTAGGCATTGAGTGACGATAAGAGAGGTTTTGTCTCTGGAGGCACCATTTAAGCCAGGTGAGGTCACCGCATGTGTGGGGGGTGGAACAAAAGGGCTAGCTAAGGCATGTTGAGCAGGGCTGGAGGCTCTACAGTGAAATAAGACAATAATCACTAACCAAAACAGCAATAGACTACGCATATTGACATTAGGGTGAGGCATGTGTAGCCGAGTGATCATAGGGTCCAGTGAGTAGCTAGACGAGCTGGAGACACGGCAATTCAGACAGCTAGCAGGCCGGGGCTAGCAGATGGGCTTCTGGGGGACGTCGCAACGTCACCTGTTGAAACCCCCTCGGATGGTTACGTCGGCCGACCAGTCGTGATGGATCAACGGGGCTCTGTGTCGTCAGTAAAGAGTCCAGGCCAATTGGCGAAAGTGGTATTGAAGCCCAGGAATTGTCTGATGGATCTCTTCGGCTTGCCAGAAGATGGGCCTAGTTCCAGGCTAACTGGTGCTTGCTTCGGGACAGAGACGTTAGCCAGGAGTAGCCACTCGGATAGCAGCTAGCTAGCTGCGATGATCCGGTGTAAATGTTCTGTAGGAATCCGGAGATGTGGTAGAGAAATAGCAGTCCGATATGCCCTGGGTTGATTTCGCACTGTGCAGACTGGCAGGAATTGACCGGGCTGAGGCTGGCTGAGTTAACGGTGATGACCGCTAGCAGTGGCTAACTGACTACTAGCTAGTAGCTAGTTAGCTGGCTAGCTTCTGATGGGGTTTCCGGTTCTAAAGTATAAAAATATCAGATCCCTACAACATTGGGTGAGGTGGGTTGCAGATGGAAATTGAGTCCGTAGATGGAAATTGAGATGAAAATGTATAAAAATACTGTATATACGAAGAAAACGATATATACACGGAACGGGACAAGACTTAACACAACAGACTTCCCCACTGCTCCGCCATTTTGGAACAGATGAAGAGAAGGTGGAAGGGGGAGATGGAGGGGAGGTAGAGGTCTGTCTCCTGTTACTGCTGTCACGTCTCGACGCTCCACACTCCTGTCAGGAGATGTGTGGCAGGATCCTCTGTCACTTTACCCAACCGTCAAGCCATCAGAGGTTAAACATGTCAACTCACCTTCCTATTTCCCCCCATCACACTGTGTTCGTATGAAAAAGGAAAGATCATGTTTACCCAAGTAGGGTATAATTATGGAAACCGAGTGAATGAGATATGATGTATAATGTATGTGTGGCTATAGCGTTAGTGTAGTGTATGGTTTATTTTGTATTGGCCATATAGTGGAAGTTTGTTTGACCCATTGTTTCTGTGTGGAGATATGCTAAAATCAGCAGATTATGGTAAGAAGGAAAAGTAGAGCGAGGGATGCTCGCTATCTCTCCCTCGCTCTCGCTCTCTCTCACTCCCTCTCGCTCTCTCCTGGCACAGGGGCCTACTGTGAGGTTCTGGCTTCCTGTACAGAGGACCTCACAGTTCACCAGGGAAAGTAGGGTGTGGCAAGGGGGAGTTGGAGAGAAGGTGGAAGTGGGTAAAAGGAGGTGGAGAGGGGAGGTGGAGAGGTGCAAGAAGGGGATGGTGAGGTGCTAGGGCGAAACGGAGGCGATATGTAGAGGTACCTGCCGCTAATGCTGGAGTCAGTGAGGGATGGCGGGCACTCCAGCTGTGACATTAAAACAGCAGGTGGACGGCGTCGTTAGGACTGGCACACGAGGCAGGATGAGGCCCAGCGGCCCACTGTAGTAGCTCTGTCTCAGGCGGCTTCACCCCGCCGAGAGAACTGATCCATAGCTCCATATAGCTCCATAAGGAAATACAGACCCCTCTAGAGCTCTCTCTCCTGGGCACACTGCTTAGTTTGGTGAGGGTTGAGCGACTCACACACCTAATGACTCCACGGTCACCCTTACCATTTTGGAGGAAGAATTTAGTTTGACTCGAGTAACAAAAAATACATCCTCTCTGTTTTTATCGTGGTTCACCTTCCTGTACGCACCATTGTCAAGGCCGTCACACAGGTGACATTGGTACTTATAATACAATCAAATGACATGATTTCTGTTTCTGACACAGATGGCAGCAAAGTGCTATTATTTGTTAGGCCCATATTCATAAAGCATCTGAGTGCTGATCTAGAATGAATGTGTTTATGGACACAGGACCTGATCCCAGATCAGCACTCCTACTATGAGACTCTCTATGAATACAGGCCTAGGTCTAACTCTACTAAGTAAAGCATGCCATGTGTGATGTGATAGACCCTTCTCTCTCTCTTTTTTTCTTTCTCCGTATCCCAGAATGCTTTGTATGTTCTGCACAGGATCTAGCCATTTTGCGCCTCACTGATGCCAGAGGCTTCTCCTTAGATCTCCCAACATCCCTTCCGGAATTGTAGATTGAGATTCCCGCCCCGAACCATCCAGGAATACTGATAGGCAAATGAAGTTGTTTGGAACCCATATTGACATGTTATCTCTTTATCTGGTGATGGAGACAGGGGGAGGGAAGAGAAAGAAGTGTAACTTGGGTAATTGAGCCGTGTCAACGCCGCTTATCGGTAAAGCTGCGGCGCGTCACGGAGCTAACGAGGTGTGGCGCGGCGAATTAGTCTAAAGCGAGTGGAACGTGAAACTCCTCAATGTTTTTATTTATTTTATTTTATTATCTCCCTTTAAATTAAGAGGCTCCCTCGAGGCTAAAATAAGGCTTTAATAGTTAAATTAATCTGGGGAAATATTGATATGGATGAATGGCATAGCGGAATGTTCCCTTTGTTGCAATAATGACGAAGGCAACAGTCGTTTGCGTTAAGGATGCACCCTCGGAGGTAGATCCTAACCTGAGAGGACAGGGGATTTAGAAACCCGTTTCAACAAATGGATTTGCTCTTTTACCACTTAGCCTTGCCCTTCATTTGAACCTGCCATTTGTGTGGCGCGTATATGCTAGCTTGTCTGTGACACTCTGTGCGTGTGTGTGTGTGTGTGTGTTCGTGTGTGTGTGTGTGTGTTCGTGTGCGTTTCTGTCTGTCGTCTCACTTTAGCAGGCCATTGCCAGGTGCCTCCATCAGGCCTTGCCAGTCATGCCAGTCACTGTTTGCTGCCATGCTCAGAATAAGCCAGTGGAATAAAACATTTTTATCAGAGTGAGTGATGCAAATCTCACAACACGCCAGTTTGATTTGTAACCCTCGCTATCAAAGAATACTAATTAAAATCATATTTTTGCATATGTCTTCATGTCTTTCATCCGCGTATGCAAATCGCCCCCGTTGCCTTTCAGCACTCTGTAATGAGGTTTATGAAGGACAGCTGTAATCCATAATTAACAGAAATGTTTGCAAGCTCTTTTTTTCCCCCATGCGGCAGTGACTTAAACAACCTAGAAAAAGCTAGAAAATGCTAACTTAATTAGCGTGTTTGTTTATTTATAGCTAGTTGAAGCAGTCAGTCAGTCAGTGAGTGCTGTGCCACAGCCTCCAGTCACCCAGAGTGTCTCCCTCCCCTGTGTTTGATCTTGTCATTCTCCTTCGGTGGAGAGGAGTTTGGTTTAGTCACTCCCAGGCAACATTCTGGACGGATGGATGGATGGAGAGATGGAGCTAGAGAGGGAAAAAAGAGGAGGGAGAGAATGATGATAACAAAACAAAACAGCGGAGACTGTTTGAATATTTATATGGGATGCTAGTTAGCATGGGCTGCCCTCGGGGTGGGGGGGGGGGGGGGGATGATGGATGTGGCTCTGGGGCGATGGTAGGAGAGCAGAAGGACGTGTGTGTGTGTGTGTGTGTGCGTGTCCAGTAGTAGGGGGAAGATGCCATTGTGATATGAATGAACGGTGAAATGATTAGGCTATACGCTCTTAACAACATTACCAATAAAGAGAGTGGAAGTCAGAGAGGCAGATGGAGAGAGACTTGCTGAGAGAACGAGAAACAAACAAGCCAGAGGGGGGGGGGGGAAGTAACCGAAAGAGAGAGAGCGATAAAGAGAGAGAAAGTCCAGGAGTCCAAAGTGAAGACCAGTGTCTGCAGTAACACTCCAAACCACGCAGCCGTTGGCTCAACTCTTTATTTCATTCTCTCTCTTTCTCTCTCTCTCTCTCTCTCTCGCTCTTTGTTTCTTTCTTGTTCCTCAGTCATGTCGTCTTAGATGTGGTCATTGTCTGTCAGCAAGAACACTGTAATAGGATGTCATTACTGGTGAATGGCCAGAGGATGAAACGCTAGAGAAACGAGGTTGATCCCTGACTAGTTAGGCCTGTCATCCCACCATTATGGCTTCACGAACTGTTTAGGGAATGGAACAAACTCAGGGCTTTGAACATGGTCAGGACATTGTGGCGGAGTCTTGGAATGACGTCCCAAATATTTCCCTGTGTGTGTGATACTGTGCGTTTCTGTCTGTGTGAGTGTGCGTTTGAGGGTGTATGAGTGCGTGTCAGTGTAGATACACTCTCTACACACTCTCTTTTGATGTTGAACCACTGTAATGACAGGATATCCAAGGCCGTGTTCAGAAGGCACTCAACGGGAAGAAAACGGGGCAAACAGGGAGTTACTACCAGACCAATAAGAAAGCACATTTTCTTTTTCCGTTGCGAAGCGTTTGAAAACATTTTTTTTTACAGTGTGGCCTTGTGAACATGGGTTAAACCCTTTTTCTTTAGTTAACCTGCTGCGTCCTAGTGGCTTTGTCCTCACTACAGTTGCAAAGTTTTCGCGAAATCCCAGTTGGAAAATTCCCAGAATCAGGAAGGAATAAACAGGAAATATGGAATCCTCCAACCAGGATTTCTGGAAAGGCAGGGAATTTATGGAGAGTTTTACAACCCTAATCCTGATCCTGATACAACCCTAATCTCTGTCTGCTCCCCGGTTAACCCTTTCATTTACTGTGGTAAAGAGGCCCTCTTTGTTAACCCTTTGCCCCCTGTGTTCTCTCTCTGACCAGGTGGGCCTTTGTGATGAAGAAGCACCTGAGCACTCACCTGTTGGGGAAACATGGACTGGGCCAGCCCAAAGAGAGGTAGGACTGACTACTTTTGCCTCGCTTTGTCTCTCTCTGTCTTTCTCTCTCGCTCTCCCTCTCTCGCTCTCCCTCCCTTGCTCTCTCTCTGTCCCCTTCGGCCCCTCTCTCTCTCTCTCCAGTATTTCTATCACACCCTCTTTGTCAATCTGTTCCCCCCTCCCTCCCTCTCTCTCCTCTCCTCCCTCTCTCTTCTCTCCCTCTCTGTGTATGATTGGGAAGATGTGATGTCTCCATCTCTCGCCGTGATGTTGCGTGTAAAACTTTCCCGGTGTGCCCCTGTCTGTCAGCGACGCGGCCCGGCTGTCAGTCTTCATTGTGTGTGTGTGTGTGTGTGTGATGAAGATGAAGTTGCAAAGTCCCCGTGGCATGCGAGGAATGAGACGTTAAACACCCCTCAACCTGTCAAACAGACCCGCTAAGAGAAACCAGACGTCTTCTTAAAAAAATAAATAAAAAAAAATAGGGCGAAATTGATACTTTTGACAATATGTCGTTTTAGATATGACAAGTGGCTTGAGATATTAGCAAAGTAGGCACACCATATGCTGCCCTGTAAATACACACTCGTTATTGACTGGATTCAGACTGGCAGCTGTTCGTTGGGAGAGAGAGTCTCACATCCCTCAACTATTTCACTTGTCTGCTTTATTCTCGTAAACAGCACGTGACAAACTAAGGCGAAACTAAACTGTCCAGGGCAGAAATGTTTGTACCACATAGATGTTATATCAAGATGAATTGCCACATATATATTTGTCCATTTGGCTTGTTTTGTTTTTCGTACTTTGAGGATGCTGGTTGGTAATGTGAGTGAAATCACAGTGGGGCTGGTCCGTGTATTGTGTCTGAATGGCAACATTACAGCAAAGGTCGGCGAGAGCACGCACGCCCCCAAACGCACTCGCCCAAACGCACGCGAACACACACCAGCGGCAGGCATGAATGGAGTGGCCTTGTGGAGCTTGGAGGTCTGTGCGTTACCTGACAGCATTTACCTCCGAGTGTGTCTCTACCAAAAGCAACTAGAGTCACACTGCTGCCCCGTAAAACATACTGCAGTGCCATACAACACCATTACATCACACGCAAACATACACACACAAACGTTTGCACGTATGTGCACGTGAGCGAGGCAAGTGCATGCATGCATACAGATATTGGCATTGTACCATTATTGTCTCTTGCTTCTCTCTATTAAACACACACATACACACACACACACACACACAGCGAGAGGCCATGAGGTTTGTTCTATTTCAACCTGTAAAACACGTTGTCATCATTTTTCTGACAGTCCTGGAGACAGAATTTATCTCATAATTAATTAACCATCACATTTCCAACCCAGCAGTGCTTAATTAGCACAAGGTCATTGGGGAGGGCTTATTAAGTGGAACAAATTTGGGGGAGTGTAAGTGGAGAGAGAGAGAGACATGAAAAGGGGAAAATATGGAGAGCGTATGGTGACAGTGCTGGCCCAATGATTGATAACTGCACCAGTTTGAAAAGCCCAGACTTGGAGACTGGAGGGGTAGCTGGTGACGTGGCTGGGAGAGGGGACTGGAGTGGTAACTGGGGACCAGGAGAGAGGGAGGGAGGGAGGTAGTGGGAGGGACCGGGGGCTGGCGGGAGTGGGGGAGCCAATTGCAAACATATGCTGCCTGGCAGGCAGGGGAGAGATGGATTGCAGCAGGACAGTGTCAGGGAGGCTGTTTCATCACCATCGGCCCTATTCACCTGGTATTTTTAGAACACTGGGGAGATCTGTTAGTCAAAGGAAGAGAAGAGGAGGAGGGGTGGGAGGAGGAGGGGAGAGACCTGACTAGCCCAGCCAGATAGTGCCCAGCTCCAGTTCGCTTAGTTTGTCTGGGCTCTGGAAAAACAGGTTATTTTGGGTGGGTGGGGGGAATGGACTGGGATGGGCAGGGGATCCGGAGGTAAGATGACAATCTCCAGCCTCCATCAAAGAGAGAGAGAGACAGTGAGAAGGGTTCTGACCTGTTCTAAAATGACACATCTGGGTTCCGGTTTCATTCACCACTATTCTTCACTGTACAGTTTGGAGGTCTGCAAACTTTTGGCTGTGCATGTGTCTGTTTACGTGTGGATCTACAGTCAGGTCAATAATTATTGGCACCCTTGATAAAGATGAGTAAAAAGACTGTATTAAATAGATAATGCAAATACTGACCTACGGGTAACTGCCAAAATAATGGGAACACTTGAGTAACTGAGGGATACAAAGTATATTGAAAGCAGGCACTTTACCAGGTGTGGTTCCTGAGTTAATTTAGCAAATAACATCCCATCGTGCTCAGGGTAATGTATAAAAATGCCCAGTTGCCCATTATTTTGGTTACCATAACCAGAAGATGAGATCTCAGTGACTTTGAAAGAGGGGTCTGAAAGGAGCATTGGGGGTTTAAAGGGTGTGTCAGTCTCCAGATCTCAACCCAATTGAACACTTATGGGAGATTCTGGAGTGGCGCCTGAGACAGTTTTCCACCACCATCAACAAAACACCAAATATGGTGGAAGTTCTGGTGGAAGAACGCTGTTGCATCCCTCCAATAGAGTTCCAGACACTTGTAGAATCTGTGCCAATGTACCAAGGTGCCCTGAAGCTGTTCTGGCAGTGCAACCCCCATTAAGACATTGATATTAGTAGATATCCTTTATATTAGTAGATTTCCTTTATTTTGGCAGTTACCTATATATATTGTATACACAACATTTTGGGGGAAAATTCAATTATTTTGTTAATATAGTTTAACAAGTACAACAACAACAACAAAAAGCCTAAAAAAGAAAGAGGTCAAAATACTTGACAGCCGCGTTTACTCCGCCACCCTCCCCTCGCGAGGAGAATGGCACAGAACCTTTCTCTAGAATGTTTTTCGAGACTGGAGAACACGTTGGGAGGGATCTTAGACCGTTCCTCCATACAGAATCTTTCCAGATCCTTGATATCCTTCGTCTGCTCTCCTCTCCAATTCAAACTACAAATTCCAGAGACTTTTTGATTTTGTGGTCAAATGAACCATTTCTTTGTGGATTTGTCCTTTCGATAGTCATACAGTGAGCTCCAATAGTATTGGGACAGTGACACATCGTTGTTGTTGTTTAGGCTCTGTACTCCAGCACTTTGGATTTGAAATGATACAATGCCTATGAGGTGAACGTGCAGACTGTCAGCTTTAATTTGAGGGTATTTTCATCCATATCGGGTCCGTTTAGAAATTACACCACTTTTTATACATTGTCCCCCCTCCCCATTTTAGTGGACCAAAAGTCGTATATGTCTGTTAAAGTAGTCAGAAGTGTAGTATTTGGTCCTATATTCCTAGTACGTAATGATGATCGAGCTTGTGGCTACAAACTTGTTGGCACCATTTGCTGTTTGGTGTGCAGATCTGGACTCTATCAATTACACGCCACTTGTACTTGAGGAAGACCAAGAGGTAGACCACCGCCAGGTAATATATCAATTACATGAGAAGGTTGCAGGTCCCCGAGGAGAGATTTAATACGCTCTGAGCTATTTGTTAATATACTAAACCAAGGTTGGGTATGTGGGGTTCTGTGCAATTGTCGTTTTATACGTTATGCTAACTTTTGCGTAGCATTTGTGGCTCCCAAACCAATACAAGATGGGTTTCATGTCCATATCATCAAGTGTCTAAAAGAATGTGTGAAGCTCGCTGAAGTGCGAAACATGCTAATATCAGGAATATTGACTTGCATTGATTTTGGCCCACAAATGCTACAACATTAGCGTTTGAAGACAGTGGCCAGGGATACAAAACCAAGGCATGGTTTGTTTTCTTACCTTCCCCATAGGCTGCTTACAGGGTAAGGAAACCAATAAGTGATTTTATAATTTGGGTGAACTATCCCTTCAATTTGACAAAGTGAAATTTAGATTCCTACAATTCAATAGTTTGATGGAATTAGGCCTAGGTCTACGTGCGTGTCAAATCAAATTTCATTGGTCATATACACGTTTAGTAGATGTAGAGAAATGCTGGTGTGTGTGTGTGTGTGTGTGTGTGTGTGTGTGTGTGTGTGTGTGTGTGTGTGTGTGTGTGTGTGTGTGTGTGTGTGTGTGTGTGTGTGTGTGTGTGTGTGTGTGTGTGTGTGTGTGTGTGTGTGTAACGTGTATCTGTGTGTGTGTGTAATGTGTATCTGTGTGTGTGTAATGTGTATCTGTGTGTGTAACGTGTATCTGTGTGTGTAACGTATATATGTGTGTGTGTAACGTGTATCTGTGTGTGTGTGATGTGTATCTGTGTGTGTAACGTGTATCTGTGTGTATAACGTATATACGTGTGTGTGTAACGTGTATCTGTGCGTGTGTAACGTGTATCTGTGTGTGTGTAACGTGTATCTGTGTGTGTGTAACGTGTATCTGTGTGTGTGTAACGTGTATCTGTGTGTGTGTAACGTGTTTCTGTGTGTGTGTGTGTGTGTGTGTGTGTAATGTGTATCTGTGTGTGTGTGTGTGTGTGTAACGTGTATCTCTGTGTGTGTAACGTGTATCTGTGTGTGTGTAACGTGTATCAGTGTGTGTGTAACGTGTATCAGTGTGTGTGTAACGTGTATCTGTGTGTAACGTGTATCAGTGTGTATGTGTATCGGTGTGTGTGTGTGTAACGTGTATCTGTGTGTGTGTGTGTGTAACGTGTATCTGTGTGTGTGTGTGTGTAACGTGTATCTGTGTGTGTGTAACGTGCATCTGTGTGTGTGTAACGTGTATCAGTGTGTGTGTAACGTGTATCAGTGTGTGTGTAACGTGTATCTGTGTGTGTAACGTGTATCGGTGTGTATGTGTATCTGTGTGTGTGTGTGTGTGTGTGTGTGTGTGTGTAACGTGTATCTGTGTGTGTGTAACGTGTATCTCTTTGTGTGTAACGTGGATCTGTGTGTGTGTAACCTGTATCTGTGTGTGTGTAACGTGTATCTCTGTGTGTGTAACGTGTATCTCTGTGTGTGTGTAACGTGTATCTGTGTGTGTAACGTGTAACGTGTATCTGTGTGTGTAACGTGTAACGTGTATCTGTGTGTAACGTGTAACGTGTATCTGTGTGTGTGTAACATGTATCTGTGTGTGTGTAACGTGCATCTGTGTGTGTGTGTAACGTGTATCTGTGTGTGTGTAACGTGTATCTCTGTGTGTGTAACGTTTATCTCTGTGTGTGTGTAACGTGGATCTGTGTGTGTGTAACGTGTATCTGTGTGTTTGTAACATGTATCTGTGTGTGTGTAACGTGTATCTGTGTGTGTGTGTAACGTGTATCTCTGTGTGTGTAACGTGTATCTGTGTGTGTAACGTGTATCTGTGTGTGTGTAACCTGTATCTGTGTGTGTAACGTGCATCTGTGTGTGTAACGTGTATCTGTGTGTGTGTAACGTGTATCTGTGTGTGTGTGTAACGTGTATCTGTGTGTGCGTAACGTGTATCTGTGTGTGTGATGCTGGTTTGTTGCTGGCTTGAAAGATGTAAATACACCTAAACCAACAATTTAATGAGGCAGACTTCTGCTGTTGTGATTGACGGCTGTGACCTCGCCTTCATTTAACGTAAAGTGTTCAAAGATGGCTGCCCTGTCAGGTATCCATGTTTTTTAGGCAATTGTAAAACTACCCCCCCCATTTTCACATTAATAATAATAAACAGTTTGAACTAATACACTTTTTTCACTCACTAAATGGGCGTGTTGACAGCCAAATGTGTCCAATTTATTTCACTGATAAAGTCGGTGAAACGGTTTTCATAAGAACTATCAATGTGGGTCAATAACATTGTGAAACGAAAACCATTACTTTTGCTGGGTATGGCCATTCATCTCCACTTACTGTATTTTGCCAATAGGGCCGTCCCTGAATCACATTTAAAAAAATTGTAATCAGATTTGTCGTTTAGATACTATTATTCAACTAAAATAAAAATAACACTTACTGATCAAAACTCTTATGGCGTTGTCCTGTCCCTCTGCAGCAGACACTTTTGGGGGCTTTCTTGGCACTCTGGTATGTTGATAGACTTGCGCCCGTGGCTCCTGCTCCATGATAAAACGGGACAGTGGGGTAAGTTAAGCCAAAGAGGGGTACGTTGAGCCACCCTTGTTTCTAGGAAACCGTACACAAAATTCATAATTTTTACCAAATATTTAAGAAGAGGTCATCATTTCATGGAGTCTGTGAAGGAAGCAACCACATTGAAAAAGTGGTAAGGAAGTTAGGTCCAAAAAAACGAATTTATTGTGTTAGAGGTTTCATGATGCTTGTATCTAAACCAAAGTACATCATTTTAAGATAGTTCATTACTGTAGTTCCTTACCCCCCCCCCCCCCCCCCATCAGTTGGGGGTCTCTAGAAGCTTCAATATGAGGTCCGAAACCTAGCATGAAAGTGCATCCTTGTAGCTGTGTGGGCTAATATACAGTGCCTTGCGAAAGTATCCGGCCCCCTTGAACTTTGCGACCTTTTGCCACATTTCAGGCTTCAAACATAAAGATATAAAACTGTATTTTTTTGTGAAGAATCAACAACAAGTGGGACACAATCATGAAGTGGAACGACATTTATTGGATATTTCAAACTTTTTTAACAAATCAAAACTGAATAATTGGGCGTGCAAAATTATTCAGCCCCTTTACTTTCAGTGCAGCAAACTCTCTCCAGAAGTTCAGTGAGGATCTCTGAATGATCCAATGTTGACCTAAATGACTAATGATGATAAATACAATCCACCTGTGTGTAATCAAGTCTCCGTATAAATGCACCTGCACTGTGATAGTCTCAGAGGTCCGTTAAAAGCGCAGAGAGCATCATGAAGAACAAGGAACACACCAGGCAGGTCCGAGATACTGTTGTGAAGAAGTTTAAAGCCGGATTTGGATACAAAAATATTTCCCAAGCTTTAAACATCCCAAGGAGCACTGTGCAAGCGATAATATTGAAATGGAAGGAGTATCAGACCACTGCAAATCTACCAAGACCTGGCCGTCCCTCTAAACTTTCAGCTCATACAAGGAGAAGACTGATCAGCGATGCAGCCAAGAGGCCCATGATCAGTCTGGATGAACTGCAGAGATCTACAGCTGAGGTGGGAGACTCTGTCCATAGGACAACAATCAGTCGTATATTGCACAAATCTGGCCTTTATGGAAGAGTGGCAAGAAGAAAGCCATTTCTTAAAGATATCCATAAAAAGTGTTGTTTAAAGTTTGCCACAAGCCACCTGGGAGACACACCAAACATGTGGAAGAAGGTGCTCTGGTCAGATGAAACCAAAATTGAACTTTTTGGCAACAATGCAAAACGTTATGTTTGGCGTAAAAGCAACACAGCTGAACACACCATCCCCACTGTCAAACATGGTGGTGGCAGCATCATGGTTTGGGCCTGCTTTTCTTCAGCAGGGACAGGGAAGATGGTTAAAATTGATGGGAAGATGGATGGAGCCAAATACAGGACCATTCTGGAAGAAAACCTGATGGAGTCTGCAAAAGACCTGAGACTGGGACGGAGATTTGTCTTCCAACAAGACAATGATCCAAAACATAAAGCAAAATCTACAATGGAATGGTTCAAAAATAAACATATCCAGGTGTTAGAATGACCAAGTCAAAGTCCAGACCTGAATCCAATCGAGAATCTGTGGAAAGAACTGAAAACTGCTGTTCACAAATGCTCTCCATCCAACCTCACTGAGCTTGAGCTGTTTTGTAAGAAGGAATGGGAAAAAATTTCAGTCTCTCGATGTGCAAAACTGATAGAGACATACCCCAAGCGACTTACAGCTGTAATCGCAGCAAAAGGTGGCGCTACAAAGTATTAACTCAAGGGGGCTGAATAATTTTGCACGCCCAATTTTTCAGTTTTTGATTTGTTAAAAAAGTTTGAAATATCCAATAAATGTCGTTCCACTTCATGATTGTGTCCCACTTGTTGTTGATTCTTCACAAAAAAATACAGTTTTATATCTTTATGTTTGAAGCCTGAAATGTGGCAAAAGGTCGCAAAGTTCAAGGGGGCCGAATACTTTCGCAAGGCACTGTAGACAAAATGTTTGCCCTGGGGTAAATTGAGCCAGCGGTTGAGCCAATGGCAAATGGAAGCGTTTTCTTCCCAGGTGTATCGCTGGGATATGAGGTAACAAAGCACAAAGTGTTTTTTTAGGTGTTAAGCCTGTGTTAATAGATGCTTAAAATGAATAAAAGACAAAAGTGATTTTGTTTCATTGTGTTTGGAAAATAACATAGTCATGGTTTTAAATACTGGTGATATTTCATTCAGTACAGAAATATTTAGGCAGCTTAATTTACCCTGTCCCGTGGCTAAAATTACAACGGGGTAAGTTGTGCCAATAGATTGTTTGGGACAAGCTTTGTTTTCAAAACTGTAATGTTTTTATTTCCAGGGCCTCTGGCCTCTGGCCCAACAGCCTGAAATATATGTTGATATCTTTCTTAGAAAGAATACTATACTTCCCTTGACAAGGTGATGCTGAATGTAAAAGATGGATCAACTTACCCCACTCTCCCCTACTCAAATCAGCTACACGTGATTAAAATGGGAGTAAAACGGATCAAATCCTAACCATTCAAATCTTTGAGGTCAGCCCTAGTAGCCAAGCCAATATCACATACAATACACACAACGCCAAGGAGAGAGGGAACAAATAATGAATTAGCCTAGCTAACATTAGGTATTAATACTGCATGATGGTTCAACAAAGACATGTATGTGGTGGGTCCACAACCACACTCTACTGCAGTGCTGTTCAGGTACAAGCAGCGTGTCTGTGCCAGAGGCCGAGGGTGGCAGAGCGGGCATCTGGCTTGGCAGCACCAGGTTCTGGGCTCACAGCCGCTTCCCAGTGTGCCGTACGGTGCGGCCATATTGCCCGGTCGCTGTGGACTGAGACGGGGCAGGCTGGACAGGGGCAGAGGGGGCGGAAGAGTCCTGCAGGGTACCAGCATGGTGGCAATGTGGACCACACAGTCCAAAGCCTTGCCACACTCACAGGGGTCCAATTACACTAGAGCGTGGGCATGTGTGTGTGTGTGTGTTTACTCTGCAGAACGGTGCTGTAGAGAGAGGACGAGGTTAAGAGGGAAATATTGTAGCCCTTAATGATTTGGAATACATCCATCCTCTTAATAATTAATAATGTATCCATCTCTCCCCTCTCCCTTACCTTTCGGTATCAGAGTTATTGTTACCACCTAAGACTAATGTTGTCATGGTTAGGCCTGCACTGCTTACTGTACGCAGACAGTGGCCTGTCATATCAGAACAAGTATGATCCCAGCAGGGCCATGTTCATTAGGCACCAAACGGAGGAGAGAAGACTTGTCCAATACAAACGCTCATTTTTAGTTTTTCGTAGTAACACTTTTCGACAACGTTTTCTGTTGAGTGCCCTAATGAACACAACCCAATCATATCCTATATTACGGCCATAGAGGCTGAATGCACAATGCAGATATTTGTGCATTTTAAAAGGCTTTGAACGGCAGCAACAGTCACTGCCACTGTGGTAGTCAGTCTCCTGTGGCTGGCGTGTAGTAGAGAGACCTTGGTGGCCCATTGCTCACCTTTGTGCTGCTGTGTGCTTGTTTGAACAGGCGCCAGTGGACACGGCCTCTGTTTACCCTATTCAATATTTCATGAGGGATGAACGGTCGGCGCCGAATGAGGGATCGCGTTAATATTGCCGTTGAAATTTAACGCTAATTAGAAAGAAGTGTGTTAGTCTAAAAGCCAATGCAGTCTATAAAAGTTTGATTACTGTAAAATTAGGTGCATTAACTTTTTTATGGGTTGGCCTGTGCAATCGCTGGAGAATGGTTTTATGCACTTGTCATGGGCATATGGTGCAGGCTGGCGGTGTGTGTGTGTGTGTGTGTGTGTGTGTGTGTGTGTGTGTGTGTGTGTGTGTGCACGCAGTGGTGAAAGTAAGTACAAGTACAACTTTTTTTCCTTCTTTTTTTACCCCCTTTTTTTCTGACCTGTTAGTCAGGCTGATTGAGGTAGGATGTACATGTAGGTATCGTTAAAGTGACTGTGTATACAGTGGGGCAAAAAAGTATTTAGTCAGCCACCAAGTTCTCCCACTTAAAAAGATGAGAGAGGCCTGTAATTTTCATCATAGGTACACTTCAACTATGACAGACAGAATGAGGGGGAAAAAATCCAGAGAATCACATTGTAGGATTTTCTAATGAATTTATTTGCAAATTATGGTGTTAAATAAGTATTTGGTGACCTACAAACAAGCAAGATTTCTGGCTCTCACAGACCTGTAACTTATTCTTTAAGAGGCTCCTCTGTCCTCCACTCATTACCTGTATTAATGGCACCTGTTTGAACTTGTTATCAGTATAAAAGACACCTGTCCACAACCTCAAACAGTCACACTCCAAACTCCACTGTGGCCAAGACCAAAGAGCTGTCAAAGGACACCAGAAACAAAATTGTAGACCTGCACCAGGCTGGGAAGACTG
The DNA here is from genome assembly GCF_045791955.1 of Oncorhynchus clarkii lewisi. NCBI lineage: Eukaryota > Metazoa > Chordata > Actinopteri > Salmoniformes > Salmonidae > Oncorhynchus > Oncorhynchus clarkii. The sequence continues at coordinate 35,616,183 of NC_092149.1, forward strand.
AATCTGCAATAGGAACGCAGCTTGGTTTGAAGAAATCAACTGTGAGAGCAATTATTAGGAAATGGAAGACATACAAGACCACTGATAATCTCCCTCGATCTGGGGCTCCACGCAAGATCTCACCCCGTGGGGTCAAAATGATCACAAGAACGGTGAGCAAAAATCCCAGAACCACACGGGGGGGCCTAGTGAATAACCTGCAAAGAGCTGGGACCAAAGTAACAAAGCCTACCATCAGTAACACACTACGCCGCCAGGGACTCAAATCCTGCAGTGCCAGACATGTCCCCCTGCTTAAGCCAGTACATGTCCAGGCCCGTCTGAAGTTTGCTAGAGAGCATTTGGATGATCCAGAAGAAGATTGGGAGAATGTCATATGGTCAGATGAAACCAAAATAGAACTTTTTGGTAATAACTCAACTCATCGTGTTTGGAGGACAAAGAATGCTGAGTTGCATCCAAAGAACATCATACCTACTGTGATGCATGGGGGTGGAAACATCATGCTTTGGGGCTGTTTTTCTGCAAAGGGACCAGGACGACTGATCAGTGTAAAGGAAAGAATGAATGGGGCCATGTATCGTGAGATTTTGAGTGAAAACCTCCTTCCATCAGCAAGGGCATTGAAGATGAAACGTGGCTGGGTCTTTCAGCATGACAATGATCCCAAACACACCGCTCGGGCAACGAAGGACTGGCTTCGTAAGAAGCATTTCAAGGTCTTGGAGGGGCCTAGCCAGTCTCCAGATCTCAACCCCATAGAAAATCTTTGGAGGGAGTTGAAAGTCCGTGTTGCCCAGCAACAGCCCCAAAACCTCACTGCTCTAGAGGAGATCTGCATGGAGGAATGGGCCAAAATACCAGCAACAGTGTGTGATAACCTTGTGAAGACTTACAGAAAACGTTTGACCTCTGTCATTGCCAACAAAGGGTATATAACAAAGTATTGAGATTAACTTTTGTTATTGACCAAATACTTATTTTTCACCATAATTGTTTATTTCCTGAGGGGGAATAGGCTTTGCCGTGCCCTCTTCACAACTGTCTTGGTGTGTTTCAACCAATCTAGTTTGTTGTTGATGTGGACACCAAGGAATTTGAAGCTCTCAACCTGCTCCACTACAGCCCCTTGTCTCATCGCTACAACTCCCGTACGGGCTCGGGAGAGACGAAGGTCGAGAGCAATGCGTCCTCCGAAACACAACCCAACCAAGCCGCACTGCTTCTTAACACAGCACACATCCAACCCGGAAGCCAGCCGCACCAACGTGTCGGAGGAAACACTGTGCACCTAGCGACCTGGTCAGCATGCACTGCGCCCGGCCAGCCACAGGAGTCGCTAGTGCGCGATGAGACAAGGATATCCCTACCGGCCAAACCCTCCGTAACCCGGACGACTCTAGGCCAATTGTGCGTCGCCCCATGGACCTCCCCGTCACGGCCGGTTACGACAGAGCCTGGGCTCGAATCCAGAGTCTCTGGTGGCACAGCTAGCCTTAGACCACTGCACCACCCAGGAGGCCCTTTAAAGTACTACTTAAGTCGTTTTTTGGGGTATCTGTACTTTACTTTACTATTTATATTTTTGATTACTTTTACTTCACTACATTTCTGAAGGAAATAATGTACTTTTTACTCCATACATTTTCCCTGACACCCAAAAGTACTCGTTACATTTTGAATGCTTAGCAGGACAGGAAAATGGTCTAATTCACACACTTAAAGAGAAAGTCCCTGGTCATCCCTACTGCATCTGATCTGGCAGACTCACTAAACACAAATGCTTTGTTTGTAAATTATGTTATTATTATTTATTATTATTGTGTTCCCGTGGTTATCCGTACATTTAAAAAACAAGACAATCGTGCTGTCCGGTTTGCTTAATATAAGAAATGTGATTATTTATTATTTAAATGTATTTATTTATTTACACTTTCACTTTTGATACTTAAGTATATTTTAGCAATTACATTTACATTGGATACTGAAGTATATTTAAAACCAAATGTGTTTTTGAAAAACTTTTTACTCAAATAGATTTTACTGGGTGACTTTCACTTTTACTGGAGTCATTTTCTATTAAGGTATCTTTACTTTCACTCAAGTATGACAATTGGGTACTTTCCCCACCACTGTGTACACAGCTGCATTTTGAAAAGCTGAGGTCCTCATATGCAACAACTCTTCCAGAGATGTAATCATCCGAATGTTGTTATCAGCCAGACAGACTCTTTGGCCTAACTACCAGCAGCAGTTTAGTCTAGGTCTAAACTAGCTGTATTGGTATTGGTAATGGTCTTCAGTTAGTACCCAGTCACAACGGCGTGTCTTTGTGAAATGAGACCGCTGGTCTGTATTCCTAAAGTGTCTCAGAGTAGGAGTGTCGATCTAGGATCAGTTTACCTTTTTAAATCATAACGAATAAGACCACATGGACAGGGGGGGGGACCTAATCCTAGATCAGCACTCATAATCTGAGAGACTTTATGAATATGGGCCTTGTTCCAATATCCACACTAGCACTTAGTATGAAGCAATGCAGACTGTTGGGCCAGTAACACAAAGGTTGCTGTTTCTATTCCCCGAGCCGGCAAGGTGGGAAAATCTGCCGTTCTGCCCTTGAGCAAGGACGTTTCGGTTGAATGCATTCAGTTGTACAACTGACTAGGTCTTCCCCCTCCCCCCTAGTATAGACATTTGAACTGACCAGTAGACGAGCGACTCTCTGCCAGACCTCCCAGTCCATCTACCAAGCCTCTAACTTTCAGTCTAGGAATGATGTCATCATGTAACATTGGAACACAAGTGGCATTACCCAAACCACGAGAGAAGAGAGTGTGCTCAGCTCAGCCTCCGTCTAATTTATGACAAGAGCACAAGTGGAAGAACTAGCATTGTGGGGCTAATTGTCGACAGGTCAGAGTTCCCTCACTGCGACTCCATGTGGGGCTACTTGTTTCTGCCTTTCTCAATTGAAACATCAGACTGTCACTGCAAGGAATGAATGTTGCCAGGCCTCACTAATGAACCAATGAATCAATGAATTAGCTAAGCAGCGATTCAATTAATGCGAGCTGAACGGAGGAGCAGGAGACGTGGACATATCCCGGAGAAGGTGATTAGCGCCGAAACAGATACAGACACACGCGAACCGGTCACGGCTGCCAATATCAGTTATTACAACTTTCTCCAACTTTGGACCTTTTCCTCGTTTATTAGCGCGGTAATGGATTTATCATCACTTCCTGATGTTGTATTGATGTTAAGATGTCTGTTTTTTTTATGCTAGTGTTGTGCCAACCCCCCCCCCCCCTTCTAATTTTCTTAGTTTTGTGGCTAGAGTCAAATACTTTCTGTTGCACACATCGGAGTCAAGTACTTTCTAGAGAGATGAC
>NC_092149.1:35632077-35634577 GCF_045791955.1 Oncorhynchus clarkii lewisi
CGGGGTATGGTAGTAGGTGCCAGGTGCACTGGTTTGAGTGTGTCAAGAACTGCAACGCTGCTGGGTTTTTTCACGCTCAACAGTTTCCTGTGTGTACCTAGAATGGTCAGCAGCCTAAGGACATCCAGACAACTTGACACAACTGTGGGAGTCAGCATGGGCCAGCATCCCTGGAGAAGGCTTTCAACACCATGTAGTGCCAACTCAAATCGTCAGTAGCATAAGCCAACGACGCATTTGGATCTTATCGAAACCCTCAGTGGGCTCGCTAGCTGAATGATTGATTGGCGTATACGGACTTCCTTATCTGCTCAGCATCAGCGTTCCCCATCTCTCTGTACAGTGTGCTGTACATTCTCCTCAGTCCTCTCCGTCCCTTGCCGACTTAGCTTTCCCTTGCCAGTTCAGTAAAACCCTAAATACGGTCCCTTACCCTGTGGATGACTGACACCGGGGCTCCCTGGATTTCTGTCTCTCAGGCTAAGTCCCCGAAAACCGCACCCTGTTCCTGTACCACTACTTTTGACGAGAGCCTTGTGGGCCCTGGTCAAAAGTAGTGCACTAATGTGGGGAATAGGGTGCCGTTTGGGACACAAGCCTTTGTCTCTGTGCTGCCCTGGTGTGTGGCGTTTAGCTTAGCACAGCTGGCCCGTCCCTGTGTCGATGAATGGAGAAAGCCCAGTGGGAGCCGTGGCTTTGCTAACCCGGCCAGCTACAGGCAGAGAGATGTGTCTCTCCACCGCTCTCCCATTTCAAATGGAGCTTTATGACGTTTTCCCTTCTTCTCTCCTCTTCTTCTCTCCTCTTCTTCTCTCCTCTTCTTCTCTCCTCTTCCCCAGGCTTGCTCTTTCCCCCCCGCCCTGTCCGTTGCATCCGATTGGAGTCAGCGAGCGTGAGGTGTTTCTGTGCACGTTGAGCTGTAGACGGGGATAGAATCTATCCACCATCATACTGTTCTCTCTCTCGCTGACAACGGTGCTATGGGGATGGTGGTATCTCTGTATTTCTGACGCTCTCTCTTTCAGAGTATTAGTGAAATGTGTTCTAGTGATTGATGCAGAGTATGTGTAGATGGGGAGGCAGGGAGATAGGCTCTGTTTTTCAACCTGGCTGTTTGTGGTGGAAGTGTGTGTGTGTGTGTGTTGGGTTTGTCGTGAGCCACCAGCCACCGTTTGCCCTCTTGACTCCAGTGTGAGATCTGGGATGGGAAGATATTTCATGAGCGAGCGCGCACACACACACACGAACACACACACAAGCCCCACGCCCCTACGTCCACCAACTCACAGAATGCAGCGCAGAAATAATGTTTTAAATGCAATCATTGTCAGAGCCAAACAATGTCATTTATCAAGGGAGCGTTTTGGACTGTATAATAAGTTTCACATTATTAATACAATTTTTCATCCTCTGTCAGGCCTGTCTGATTTATGGCGTGCGCGTGATCTAAGGTGATCATTGAATTAGAATTCCAGTAATGAGAGAGAGAGAGAGAGAGAGAGAGAGAGAGAGAGAGAGAGAGAGAGAGAGAGAGAGAGAGAGAGAGAGAGAGAGAGAGAGAGAGAGAGAGAGAGAGAGAGAGAGAGAGAGAGAGAGAGAGAGAGAGAGAGAGAGAGAGAGAGAGAGAGAGAGAGAGAGAGAGAGAGAGAGAGAGAGAGAGAGAGAGAGAGACTTTACTTCTGCACACACAGCCAACCCGTAATGCTTTTGCTGTTTTGCCACGAAGCGAATTTGCTAAACAACTGTTGGCTCGACTGATACTGGCTTCCTAATTTGAAGGGGGGGGGGGGGGGGGGGGGGGGGGAAGAGCGAGGCCCCTGTTAATTAGATAAGGGATAAAGCTCATTATTTAAAATGATATTGAGCCAAAAGTAAATATGAGTGGCCTCGTTAGAGGGCTCATAATGAGCCGGGATGGGCCGTCGGTACAGCAGAACACAATCATTTACAGCTGGATGCTCTTTGATGAATAGACTTTACCTTTTTATTAAGTGAGTGTCGTCACGGTCCCCGGCTCACTCATTTCCCTCTGTGTGTAATCAAAATCCATAGCCAGACCCACCCCCACCAACCTCCCGGCTCCTACAGCCTTCCCAGATACCATATCCAGGAAATCTCGCTTTATGCAAAACCAGGGTCTAGGTTATATGTTCAGTTGAAGAAACACACAAAAAAAACAAATAGAAACACAAATTCCTTTCAGATAATTCGAGGGGCAATAAAGAAAGTAGTCAATCATTTCTTTAATATTGGATCGAGGGTGTAGCGGTAACAAGTCAATCTTTGTGTGTTATTAGCTGCTCTCTCTCTCTCTCTCTCTCTCTCTCTCTCTCTCTCTCTCTCTCTCTCTCTCTCTCTCTCTCTCGTTCTATTGCATTAGCTTGTCTGTCTGGGGTGTGTGATCTCTGTCATACATCATCCTCTTTGATTTCTGCCAGAGAGTGAGTTTCTCTTCTGCTCTAATCAGGTTGTGGAGTCTACCTCTGGTTAAACACTCCAA
>NC_092149.1:35639577-35767077 GCF_045791955.1 Oncorhynchus clarkii lewisi
TTAGGAGCTAGGGTTAGTTTTAGGGTTATGGTTAGAATGAGTGTTAAGGTTAGAATATAGGGTTAGGAGCTAGGGTTAGTTTTAGGGTTAGGAGCTAGGGTTAGTTTTAGGGTTATGGTTAGAATGAGTGTTAAGGTGTAACGCTCAATGAGTGAATAGGTGTGGAGTCAGGCGCAGAGAGCAAAGGATGCGGGAAAAAAACACGCTTTAATGTCCAAAATCAAAAAGAACTAAATAGTTATACCCAACACAGGCGTAACTATTACTACAATAAGTACCCTTAGGTAAAAATACCTGGACAGCAAGAAAACCCAACAAAACACTAACACCTCTCACAAATACAGAAGAACAAGCCCGCACTAACAGAAGCGGGCTAAACAAACTTAAATAACACCACCCTAACAACCAAACAATGAACAGGTGAAAACAATTAGACAAAACCAAACGAACATGGAACAAAAGATCGGTGGCAGCTAGTAGAATGGCGACGACACCCGGCACCCGAACAAGAAGGGGAGCCACCTTCGGTAATATTCGTGACACAAGGTTAGAATATAGGGTTAGGAGCTAAGGTTAGTTTTAGGGTTTCGGCTCCTCCTAAGTTTTAGGGTTTCGGCTCCTCCTAAGGCACTACATCTCAGTGCAAGAGGCGTCACTATAGTACCTGGTTCGAATCCAGGCTGTATCACATCTCGCCGTGATTGGGAGTCCCATAGGGCGGCGCACAATTGGCCCAGCATCGTCCGGGTTTGGCCGGAGTAGGCCGTCATTGTTAAAAATAATTTGTTCTTAACTGACTTGCCTAGTTAAATAAAGGTTAAATAAATCAAATAAAATGAAATAGGGTTAAGGTTAGGGGTTAGAGAAAATAGTATTTTGAATGGGACTAGTTGTACAATACTGTGTGCGTGTGCGTGTGCGTGTGCGTGTGTGTGTGTGTGTGTGTGTACCAACACAATTGCGCTCCTTGTCATCATGTGTAATTGAGATCTAAGGTGTGCCTGTTAATTTCATACAAGTGGAAACCTGATGAGCAGCAACCACAACAAAAATAAATACAACTCTAATTATATCTAACAAATAATAGAAAGGCCTCCTGTTTCTTACCCCTCTCTCATCCTCTTTTCTTTTTCATCTCTCTCTCTCTCATCCTCTTTTCTTTTTCATCTCTCTCTCTCTCTCTCTCTCTCTCTCTCTCTCTCATCCTCTTTTCTTTTTCATCTCTCTCTCTCTCTCTCTCATCCTCTTTTCTTTTTCATCTCTCTCTCTCTCTCTCTCTCATCCTCTTTTCTTTTTCATCTCTCTCTCTCTCTCTCTCTCATCCTCTTTTCTTTTTCATCTCTCTCTCTCTCTCTCTCTCTCTCTCATCCTCTTTTCTTTTTCATCTCTCTCTCTCTCTCTCTCTCTCTCTCTCATCCTCTTTTCTTTTTCATCTCTCTCTCTCTCTCTCTCTCTCTCTCTCTCTCTCTCTCTCTCATCCTCTTTTCTTTTTCATCTCTCTCTCTCTCTCATCCTCTTTTCTTTTTCATCTCTCTCTCTCTCATCCTCTTTTCTTTTTCATCTCTCTCTCTCTCTCTCTCTCTCTCTCTCATCCTCTTTTCTTTTTCATCTCTCTCTCTCTCTCTCTCTCATCCTCTTTTCTTTTTCATCTCTCTCTCTCTCATCCTCTTTTCTTTTTCATCTCTCTCTCTCTCTCTCTCTCATCCTCTTTTCTTTTTCATCTCTCTCTCTCTCATCCTCTTTTCTTTTTCATCTCTCTCTCTCTCATCCTCTTTTCTTTTTCATCTCTCTCTCTCTCTCTCTCTCTCTCTCTCTCTCTCTCTCTCTCTCTCTCTCTCTCATCCTCTTTTCTTTTTCATCTCTCTCTCTCTCATCCTCTTTTCTTTTTCATCTCTCTCTCTCTCTCTCTCTCATCCTCTTTTCTTTTTCATCTCTCTCTCTCTCTCTCTCTCTCTCTCTCTCATCCTCTTTTCTTTTTCATCTCTCTCTCTCTCTCATCCTCTTTTCTTTTTCATCTCTCTCTTTCTCTCTCTCTCTCATCCTCTTTTCCTTTTCATCTCTCTCTCTCTCTCATCCTGTTTTCCCCTCTCTCCCTCTCTCTCTCTCCCTCTCTCTGTCTCTCTCCCTCCCTCTGTCTCTGGCCTGCTTTGCCTTGCTCCTGACTGTTTAGAGGTGGTAGGCTCCATGCATATGTATAGGGGCTAGACTGTGGATCGTGACGTGATGTGACACGTGGATGACAAGATCAAAGAGCTCCATCTGATCTGGTGAAAACAGACGCAATACCCCCTCTCATCCATACCAAACCCCCACTGATCAGTCTACTGCAGGCACCATGCCTCCTCAACACTCACGCACACACACACACACACACAGAGAGAAAGAGGCAGGCAGAAAAAGAGGCCCACGTTAAGGCCTAGCGTTGAAATGGCGCCCCACGATAAACAATGGCCCCGTTTAGCTCATAAAACAGGAGTGTTGTGTATAATGTTCACACTAAAAGACAGCATTTCTTCATTCATCTGATTTACCTCTCCCACGGCGGGGGACTGGCTCTTGCAGAAATACTAGAGAGAGAGAGAAAGAGAGAGGGAAGGAGAAATAGACATATATCTATTGCCAGGATACGATCTTTGGCAAGTCACGGCATGGAGCGAATGACTGGGAAGATTTTGAATATGCCTGCGAGATTAGGCCAAGGTGATATAGACACTTTTTTTTAGAATGTGTGTTTGAGTTCGGTCGTGGTAATGGATGTTGAAGCTGCCGTCTCCTAAGACTGGGATGATAGTGGGACGCGACAAGCGTATCTGTGAGCGAGATGATAGATTTGTCCTCCTTTGAATGTAGAATGATATAAACTGACATTCAAACGTTTGGGGTCACTTAGAAATGTCCATTTTTGTGAGAAAAGCTAATGTTTTCGTCCATTTAAGATAACAGCAAATTGATCAAAACTACAGTGTAGACATTGTTAATGTTGTAAATGACTATTGTAGCTGGAAATGGCAGATTTTTATGGAATATCTACATAGGCGTACAGAGGACCATTATCAACAACCATCACTCCTGTGTTCCAATGGCACGTTGTGTTAGCTAATCCAAGTTTATCATTTTAATGGCTAATTGATCATTAGAAAACCCTTTTGCAATTATCTTAGCACAGCTGTTGTTCTGATTAAAGAAGCAATAAAACTGTCCTTCTTTAGTTGAGTATCTGGAGCATCAGCATTTGTGTGTTCGATTACAGGCTCAAAATGGCCAGAAACAAAGACTTTCTTCTAAAACTCGTCAGTCTATTATTGTACTGAGAAATGAAGGCTATTCCATGCGAGAAATTGACAAGAAACTGAAGATCTCGTACAATACTGTGTACTACTCCCTTTACAGAGCAGCGCAAACGGTAGTGTATCAGTGAAGTACGTGTGTGTCCCTGTCTCTCTCTTCTCTCTCTCTTACTCCCCACTCTCTTTCTGTCTCCACGTCCCTGTCTCTCTCTCCTCTCTCTCTTACTCCCCACTCTCTTTCTGTCTCCACCTCCCTGTCTCTCTCTCCTCTCTCTCTAACTCCCCACTCTCTTTCTGTCTCCACCTCCCTGTCTCTCTCCTCTCTCTCTTACTCCCCACTCTCTTTCTGTCTCCACCTCCCTGTCTCTCTCTCCTCTCTCTCTTACCTCCCACTCTCTTTCTGTCTCCACCTCCCTGTCTCTCTCTCCTCTCTCTCTTACTCCCCACTCTCTTTCTGTCTCCACCTCCCTGTCTCTCTCTCCTCTCTCTCTTACTCCCCACTCTCTTTCTGTCTCCACCTCTCTGTCTCTCTTCTCTCTCTCTCTCCCTCTCACTCCTGACTCTCTCTCTCTCACACTCCCCATTCTCCCCATTCCTTCTCCCCCTTTCTACCCCCCCCCCCCTCTCTCTCTCCACAAGGAAAACGTATGAGTTTGAATTATTGATTTGTGACACATGCTCCACGCTGCTAGAAGTAATTATTTGTTCAGGTGAGTGTCAACATGGCGTGCTATGAAACAGATACCAGAGGCATTAAACAACACAATCGGACCTTAAAAGACGCCCTCCTCGCTAAAATAACACGCTCTCACCAGTCTCGGCACAAGACAAATGCTCCCGAAAATCTGACTTCACTAGTTTATGGCACACACATTTTTCATTCTCCAGCTAGGCAAAATTCTAGTGGTGGCCTAAAGATGAATTTGACCGGGTGGTATTCTATTGTTTTAACTAATGTGTGTGGCTTGTAGCTTAATTAGACAACTATGAATCTGGGACTGAGCACCCAACTCTGACCTGGAAGTATATAGGCCTATGTAATGCACCGTTGGCCTCTGTGGAGAAGAGCTCTTTCCCATCAACTGTGCTTCATGTCATCGCACAAAGACTGGCACGTCGGGCGGAGGAACAGAGGGAACGAGAGATACAAGGGAGAGATTGCTTGTGAGAAAGGGAAACTGGGTTTTAAGAGATGAGCATGGAAGAAAGATGAGGAATAACGGAGAAGAGGAGTTTGAGGCATATAGCCAGGTAGGAGGTCAAGTCTGATCTAGCTTTTCATTTAGCCTACAGTATTCCTGTTGGCCATGGCTAAGTGGTGGGAGACCCCTGTACAGGGCAACTCTACTCTCCCCACTGGCCCGTTGTGTGTGTGTGTGTGTGTGTGTGTGTGTGTGTGTGTGTGTGTGTGTGTGTGTGTGTCTGTGTGTGTGTGTGTGTGTGTGTGTGTGTGTGTGTGTGTGTGTGTGTGTGTGTGTGTGTGTGTGTGTGTGTGTGTGTGTGTGTGTGGACTGTAACAGAATTTCTCCAGTCCTCTGGGCCCTGGTGCAAAGTAGAGAATAAATGGTGGAGGTGGCAGGCCTGGACAGAAAAATCAATGCCTGCTTATACAGACATGACACGCCAGGAGCCCCAGCAATCTCTGTGTGTGTGTGTGCTTCTACTTCCTCCCTTCCCTACTTTACAGTCTTGGGTTTCTACCTTTTACCTCAGCTTTGGGACTAAATAACTCTCTCTTCTTTTTTTCCCTCCCTCCCTCCCTCCCTCCCTCCCTCCCTCCCTCCCTCCCTCCCTCCCTCCCTCCCTCCCTCCCTCCCTCCCTCCCTCCCTCCCTCCCTCCCTCCCTCCCTCCCTCCCGCCCTCCCTCCCTCCCTCCCGCCCTCCCTCCCTCCCTCCCTCCCTCCCTCCCTCCCTCCCTCCCTCCCTCGTAGGAAGTTTGAGTGTGATCTTTGCGACCGGTCGTTCAGTGAGAAGTGGGCTCTGAACAACCACATGAAGCTGCATACGGGGGACAAGCCCCATAAGTGTGCCTGGCCATCCTGCCACTACGCCTTCCTCACCCTGTCTGCCATGAAAGACCACTACAGGACACACACAGGTGAGATGCAACACCCCCACACACACACATTGTCTACTGTACTGTACTGTACACACACACCAATACCAATACATGCAGTGAATGACTACATGTTCACACAGGTGAGACACACCTTCAGGATGCCTACCTACACTACATATATACTGAGAGTAAGAATCAGTCAGAAATGAGTGCCTGTTTGGTGTGGCCAGACTGTTTGCTTTAGGTGTCAGTCCGTCAGTCAACCTACTCCTTGACTCCCTTTTAAAGTCAATGACTAAAGCGAGCAGAAGGCAGGACGGCAGGCACGGGGGGCTGGTCTCGGTATGACAGGCTGAGTGAGCGCCAGCAGGAGAACGGTCCATCCGTCACACGGGCCTCTCGCAGTGGCAAGGCGCCACCGACATAATTAGACCTTTTTTATTTTCATTTGTTTCCCCGAGAACCGTCACTCTCCGTCAGCCGGGGCCCGACCGTCACTCTGCTCCAAGCGCCTAGGTGTCACTTGCTGCAACAGGGAGGGCTAGGGAGAGAGCGAGAGAGGGGTAGGGAGAGAGAGAGAGAGGGGTAGGGAGAGAGAGAGGGGTAGGGAGAGAGAGAGAGCGGTAGGGAGAGAGCGAGAGCGGTAGGGAGAGAGAGAGAGTGTAGGGAGAGAGAGGTAGGGAGAGAGCGAGAGCGGTAGGGAGAGAGAGAGTGGTAGGGAGAGAGAGAGAGTGGTAGGGAGAGAAAGAGAGTGGTAGGGAGAGAGAGGGGGGTAGGGAGAGATAGAGGGGGGTAGGGAGAGAGCGAGAGCGGTAGGGAGAGAGAGAGAGTGGTTGGGAGAGAGAGAGTGGTAGGGAGAGAAAGAGAGAGTGGTAGGGAGAGAGAGAGAGAGGGGTAGGGAGAGAGAGAGAGAGAGGTAGGGAGAGAGAGAGAGGGGTAGGGAGAGAGCGAGAGGGGTAGGGAGAGAGCGAGAGCGGTAGGGAGAGAGAGAGTGGTAGGGAGAGAGAGAGAGAGGGGTAGGGAGAGAGAGAGAGGGGTAGGGAGAGAGCGAGAGCGGTAGGGCGAGAGAGAGAGTGGTAGGGAGAGAGAGAGAGAGGTAGAGCGAGAGCGGTAGGGCGAGAGAGAGAGTGGTAGGGAGAGAGAGAGAGAGTGGTAGGGAGAGAGAGAGAGAGGTAGGGAGAGAGCGAGAGCGGTAGGGAGAGAGAGAGAGTGGTAGGGAGAGAGAGAGAGTAGTAGGGAGAGAGAGAGAGTGGTAGGGAGAGAGAGAGAGAGTGGTAGGGAGAGAGAGAGAGAGGGGTAGGGAGAGAGAGAGAGGGGTAGGGAGAGAGCGAGAGCGGTAGGGAGAGAGAGAGAGTGGTAGGGAGAGAGAGAGAGAGTGGTAGGGAGAGAGAGAGAGAGGGGTAGGGAGAGAGAGAGAGGGGTAGGGAGAGAGCGAGAGCGGTAGGGAGAGAGCGAGAGCGGTAGGGAGAGAGAGAGAGCGGTAGGGAGAGAGAGAGAGAGGGGTAGGGAGAGAGAGAGAGGGGTAGGGAGAGAGAGAGAGGGGTAGGGAGAGAGAGAGGGGTAGGGAGAGAGCGAGAGGGGTAGGGAGAGAGCGAGAGCGGTAGGGAGAGAGAGAGAGTGGTAGGGAGAGAGAGAGCGGTAGGGAGAGAGAGGGAGAGAGAGAGAGAGGTAGAAAGAGAGAGTGAGGGAGAGGGGTAGGGAGAGAGAGAGAGAGAGGGGTAGGGAGAGAGGGAAGGAGAGGGGTGGGGAGAGAGAGAGAGGGGGATAGGGAGAAAGAGAGGGGGGTAGGGAGAGAGAGAGAGAGAGGGGTAGAGAGAGAGAGAGAGAGAGAGGGGTAGGGAGAAAGAGAGAGGGAGAGAGAGGGAGGGAGAGGGGTAGGGAGAGAGAGAGAGAGAGAGAGGGACGACTGAGGCCCTGATTAGTGACACCCAGAAAGCTAACTAAATTTACAGCTCCATGATGCAACACTTCTATTAATGGGCAGACGGGGATGGGGGACAGGGGGGGTGACAGAGGCAGACATTGGCGTATCATTGCAATCCCATTCCAGCACACTGGCGGGTTGACGTACACTAAAATATGATCGGCGTGTGTGATCTGTTTGAGCGTTGTAAATGGGCTCCTTCACAAGGGTCAGCTGCAATACTAATAAAATATGTAGGAAACTAAAAGTTGAGCCAATCATTCTCGGTGACATATAGCTGGAGATCTCTGTTACTTGTCTGGGGTGGGTTGTGTGTGTAGCAGGCGGGATGAGGACAGATCGGACCACTGGTGGGGGGTGTTCAGGAAAGTAGCGCGTGCCTGCGTTTGAGTGTGTGTCAGCATCGATGCCCAAGATAATGTCGCGCAACAAGATAATGTAGCGCAACAATTTCAAGGTGTGTGAATAGTTGGTAGCTGCACTTTTATGTTGTGCCGAACAGTGTTTGAGATATGCGACAGCACTAATCATGAAATGGAATTCTGTCTTTTAAACAGTGTATGTTCTCAGTCCTGTTTGCATTTGAATATTTTCCGTTGTGACGAGAGACAATGAGTCTCTATAAAACACACGTGTGCTGCCACCATTTCTCTGACTGGGACTGTGACGTGAGCAGCCGTCTTGAGGGACTTCCTGCTTTTCCTCTGTGTGTGAACACCTCCCACTCCTGGGCCTGCAATCATGTCCCCAACTGGATTCATTGTTCTGGGGCTGATTTGTGTGTTTTCTATGTTAATCACTCTCCTCACACCCCCCAATGTCTGAGCTGAGGAGGAAGAGGAGGAGGAAGGGTTTAGGAGGAGGGGAGGTAGCGTCAGCCGCCAGGGTAATTTGTAACGGCTGATGAATGAGCGTCTCAAATAAATAAATAAATCAGACATGTCCCAACCCACCCCAGCCTTTTCCCCAGCTCTTCCGCAGAGGGACCCGGCAGTGCCGTTTGCTGCGACAGGGCCACAATTGATTTCCTCATTGCCTCAGTTTGTCGCTTAATCTGGCGATATGCTGATAAATCTTTGCACTTTTGTCAATTAATTTCCCTGAGAAATGAGGCCCAAAAAATGGCGAGCACATCAATACAGCGGGCGGATTCTGTGTCAAAAATTAAGCGGTAAAATTAATTGCCCTCCCAACCGCAACCCTGCTAAAACATAACTAATGAGGGAGGCAATTATAGCTGCATGCAGACTCCTCCAGGGTTATTTAAAACACAGCACCCAGACACACATATCAAATCAAATCAAATGTGATTTGTCAAACACTTCGTAAACAACAGGTGTAGGCTAAAAATAAATGCTTACTTACGGGCATTTGCCAACAAAGAAAATAGAGAAATAAGTAATAACATGTCATAATAAAAGTCATAATAAATCCACCATGAGTAAGGATAACTTGGCTGTATACACGGGGCATCAGTATCGGGTCGATGTGCAGGGGTCCGAGGTAATATGTACAGTACATGTAACTAGGAATAACGTGGCTAGGCAACAGGATAGATAATAAACCGTAGCAGTGTATGTGATTCAAAACACACACACACACACACTCGCGCAGGTGCAAATAGAGGTGGTATATTTTGACTTCAAAGTACTTTTTTAGCAGGTCTTAGCAATAAGTGGATTTATTTTGTTAGGGGTAGAGGAAGTGCCAGACGAGTAAGAATAGTATTAATAGACCTGTTGAAAATGGCGCAAAGTTATGTGAGAGATTTAACTGGCCACTGTGTGTGTGTGTGTGTGTGTGTGTCTGTGAGTGACTGGGTGTAATCTGGGTTGCATTTTTACGACTGTGTGTTTGTCTGATCTGTGTGTCTCCGTGAGCGAGTTTTGTTTGTGTGTGTGTGTGTATGTGTACGGGCCCTGTGCTCAGTGTCTTTAGCCCGCTGGATCCCCTGGTGTTGACAGGGCCCCGTCACTGCCCGGTCCCCCACCCACGCCATCCTCCCCTCGGTCCTCAGAGTGCTCACCACCATCGAACGGCAGATGAAAAGCACACATAATTTATCGCCAGCGTTTTCACTAAAATAATAATTGTGGCGACTGGGCGCGGGAATCGATGGCTATGGATTTTGTCGTGGTGGGTTCTTGTAGCATGGGGGCATAATGAGTGATGGAAGGGCGACGCGTGGAATCGGGGGGTGATGGGGAGAAGGGAAAGAGGGGGCTATTTCTCTGATCGGAACTGTGGAGGAGGCAGACCTAACGCTCCCCTAACAGACTGCAAACGTTCCCCCTAACATTCCCCTAATGTTGCCCTGAAGGTTTCAATGCCGACAAGGAGAAAGTGAGGAAGAAGGGCAATTTAAAAGCCCAAAGATTTCAATCATTCCAGAATGAACAAATAGGAATCCTCTATAGCTAAGGGGAAAAGTACCTATTTAAGACTGGTGGTTTTCTCATCTTAAGTGGCACTGCGTTAGAACACTCCTCACAGTCGAGTGGGTTTAAATGGGTGTAATACGGGTAATACGAGGCTCCTCTCTCTCTGTGGATTCAATAAAAGCTGTTATCCGAAGTGAAAAACACTACTTTCCCTCTGCATGAAGTTGCCACCTCAATGCATTATCAATGCACAGTGGAAGTTCAAACTTTGGGATTGAGACTAGCAGTTAAGTGACAGTGATAGTGTGTGTGTGTGTGTGTGTGTGTGTGTGTGTGTGTGTGTGTGTGTGTGTGTGTGTGTGTGCTTGCGTGTGCATGGCTTCGCGCTAGCGTGCACGTGCTGCAAGTGTCCGTGTGTGTGTCTGTCTGCATGTGTGCGTGCCTGTGTGTGTGCTACTGTACCCACATGAGAAATTTATATTTTGCGGACATTACTGTAGTATATATACTACAGTGTTTTGTGTTGTTGTTGCGGATAATACTGCAGAATTTACTATAGTATTCTGCAGTATACCGCAACATTATATAGTAAGTACTACACATGATCGAGGGCTACTACAGTGTGTAGTATAGTATTCTACAGTATATAGTTTACTACCGAACTCTATAGTAAGTACTGTAGTATTCTATAGTAAACTGTAGTATTTTTTCTGTGTGGGTAGCTACAGCATGTGCCTTCTGTCCTGCAGGCAGACAGGCCAGAGCTCTGCACACTAATCAGAGTTCTTCCCTGCTGAGTGGAGCTGGCGTAATTAACAATGGGCAACAACAGGCTGGCACTGAGACACAGCACCATACTAAGCCTCTGTTATATATATATCGCTGTATTAACACCTGTAGGTCTAAGCTAAAAAATAAGATGTTATATCACATAGTAGTATGGTGCCCCTGGAGCAAATTAGGGTTAAGTGCCTTGCTCAAGGACACACCGACAGATTTTTTTAGTTTGACGGCTTGGGTATTTGAACCAGCAAACTTTTGGTTACTGGGCCCAACGCTCTAACCGCTAGGCTACCTGTCGCCTAACATAAGGAATTGTTTTAAGATGGTCATAAAATGTTACATTTAGGATCCCTGTAGGTCTAAAAAAATATATATATAAATATGTACAAAAATTATTTGCTAAAACATTGAATTTGGCATTTACTACGAAAGCCCGTAGAAACACATTGAATAACACATTCATTAGTACAGTCGTGGCAGAAGTTTTGAGAATGACACAAATATTAATTTTCACAAAGTTTGCAGCTTCAGTGTCTTTAGATATTTTTGTCAGATGTTACTATGGAATACTGAAATATAATTACAAGCATTTCATAAGTGTCAAAGGCTTTTATTGGCAATTACATGAAGTTGATGCAGAGTACATATTTGCAGTATTGACCCTTCTTTTTCAAGACCTCTGCAATCCGCCCTGGCATGCTGTCAATTAACTTCTGGGCCACATCCTGACTGATGGCAGCCCATTCTTGCATAATCAATGCTTGGAGTTTGTCAGAATTTGTGTTTTTTTTTGTTTGTCCACCCGCCTCTTGAGGATTGACCACAAGTTCTCAATGGGATTAGGGTCTGGGGAGTTTCCTGGCTATGGACCCAAAATATTGATGTTTTGTTCCCCGAGCCACTTAGTTATCACTTTTGCCTTATGGCGAGGTGCTCCATCATGCTGGAAAAGGCATTATTTGTCACCAAACTGTTCCTGGATGGTTGGGAGAAGTTGCTCTCGGAGGATGTGTTGGTACCATTCTTTATTCATGGCAGTGTTCTTTGGCTAAATTGTGAGTGAGACCACTCCCTAGGCTGAGAAGCAACCCCACACATGAATGATCTCAGGTTGCTTTATTGTTGGCATGACACAGGACTGATGGTAGTGCTCACCTTGTCTTCTCCGGACAAGCTTTTTTCCGGATGCCCCAAACAATCGGAAAGGGGATTCATCAGAGAAAATGACTTTACCCCAGTCCTCAGCAGTCCAATCCCTGTATCTTTTGCAGAATATGAGGTTTTTCCTGGAGAGTGGCTTCTTTGCTGCCCTTCTTGACACCAGGCCACCAGGCGTGCAGATGCACACACACCTGCCTGCTGCCATTCCTGAGCCAGCTCTGTACTGGTGGTGCCCCGATCCCGCAGCTGAATCAACTTTAGGAGACGGTCCTGGCATTTGCTGTACTTTCTTGGACGCCCTGAAGTCTTCTTCACAACAATTGATCCGCTCTCCTTGAAGTTCTTGATGATCCGATAAATGGTTGATTTAGGTGCAATCGTACTGGCAGCAATATCCTTGCCTGTGAAGCCCTTTTTGCGCAAAGCAATGATGACGGCACGTGTTTCCTTGCAGGTGACCATGATTGACAGAGGAAGAATAATGATTCCAAGCACCACCCTCCTTTTGAAGCTTCCAGTCTGTTATTCGAACTCAATCAGCCTGACAGAGTGATCTCCAGCCTTGTCCTCGTCAACACTCACACCTGTGTTAATGAGAGAATCACTGACATGATGTCAGCTAGTCCTTTTGTGGCAGGGCTGAAATGCAGTGGAAATGTTTTTTGGGGGATTCAGTTCATTTGCAATGCAAAGAGGGACTTTGCAATTAATTGCAATTCAACAACCAACACCTTCGAAAAGGAAAGTCTCCCCTTTCCATATCCGTAACATATTAGGTTCGGTCTGGACAGTCAGTTTTGTGAGAAGACCTCTTTGAAATGAGGACCAAACAACCAACACCGTTTTAAACATCTGTTATACTGGGTATGGACCATCACCTGGGTCCTGTTCAGTAGAGAGGAAACATTTTGAAGTAATAACAGAGGATGTACATTCTGAACTGGACGAAACGTTTTGTTGTCTGTTGTGAAACGTTTTGTTGTCTGTTGTGAAACGTTTTGTTGTCTGTGTCGAAGCGTGTCTGTGCTGAGAGAGAGAGAGAGAGAGAGAGAGAGAGAGAGAGAGAGAGATCAGGCTGTTAATGACAGAGCCAGATGCAGGGAGAGAGGAGAGGCACACTGCCTAGTAAAAAACCCGCTGGAGTGATCAGCTCAGCCCCATCTGGAAGGCATCGGACAGAAATGAAGTTGTACAAAACCATCCCATTGATAATAAAGCTAATTTTTATGGCTCTGACAAGTATGTAATTATGTTCAGCGGTGCTTTTCAGATTTTATCACAGTCAATAAACCACACTGGCAATTTCTGTCCCATTTGACATATTTACACGGATACATTTGATAGGAGGAATTAGTTAACTGTGAGAGCCTTGATGGATATGCACTAGTGATCTGTGACTTTTCCCTCCGCTTTCATCTGTTAATGAACACTCTCTCGCTCTGTGTTGATGATGTTGTCCCTACTCCTTCTTCCTCTGTTGACTCTGTAATGTCGCCCCCCCCCCACTCATTCCCGCCCCCTACAGGAGAAAAGTCCTTCCTGTGCGATCTCTGTGGTTTTGCGGGTGGCACGCGACACGCCCTCACCAAGCATCGCCGGCAACACACAGGTGAGCCACTCGACGCTAGAGCTGCACAC
The DNA here is from genome assembly GCF_045791955.1 of Oncorhynchus clarkii lewisi. Taxonomy (NCBI): domain Eukaryota; kingdom Metazoa; phylum Chordata; class Actinopteri; order Salmoniformes; family Salmonidae; genus Oncorhynchus; species Oncorhynchus clarkii. Next base: position 35,652,811 of record NC_092149.1, read on the forward strand.
ATCCAGCATCTGACATACACACACAGACACACACACACACACACACACACACAGTCTGACATGTTGCTGTCAGTGATAGACATGTGTAGCAGTATGGATGACTGAATCTGAGATTTTTTAATTTAGGTTATCATTTCACCATGTCATTCTATTTCTTAGGAAAATTACATTTTTCAGATATGCCGTCAATAACAAGTGCTTTTTGGAAATTGGGAAAGTGAAACAAATCCTGTTAATCGTTCGTCTGGCAGGCGCCCAAGGATCAAGCATCCCGTTATAAATATTCATTTAGATATTCATAATTTTGATTTCTTTTGCTGTCGCATTTTGACAGTCATTTGCATTTACCCAACACTCTTACTTTTTGTCCTCTCTTGTCCCCTGTTGTCAGGTTTCAATTCCAATAAATACATCTCGGCAATCTATTGTCAGACACACTGTCCAGACTACAGGTGTCATCAGTCAATGTCTCTTTTTCAGATCAGGCCTGGGTTCAAATAGGAGTTGAAGTCCTTTCAAATGCTTTAGATGACTGGGTCTCAACTGGTTTTGCCTCGGGACCCAAATTGAACCCAGGTTGTCTCAGTTATTTGCATCGCGGAAAAGAATCGCCAAAATACAATATCTGTAAAACAATTTTTTTTATGCTATGTTGTTAGTAAATGTAGCAAATATATAACAACATTCCCCGTTCTTTCACCACAATTGTCCCATATTCTTGATGAAGAATGTTAATAAATTCACTGGTTTGAGACCACAAAATCAACCAAAAATGACGCTGCTAATGGCTCTATGTTGAAAATACTGTGATTGAAGAAAAACATTTCAGAGATTCAACTACAGCAACAAAGAAAATGGTTGATTATAAGTTCTACACACTTCCTACCTGGCTTAAGTCGTTTAACTTCAGAGTGGACTTTTTTCCCCATACAGAATATATATTTTTTTGTTGCTCAGACACCCGTGACCCGCTGACAATCGCTGCTTTAGGTGGCCTTGATTGAGCTTTCCTGGCACAACTGAATTATTGGAATAGTCGCAAAATTGCGACTGCTCAAAAGTATTTGAACGATTTCAACTACTTTCCCACTAGCACTGACTTTGCTAATAACGATTTTGTTTAGGGGCTATGATTGTGATATGTTGATGTCTCATCTAGCCATGTTAAGATGCATGGACTAATGTAAGTCGCTCTGGACAAGAGCGTCTGCTAAATGATTCATATGTTAAACGTAAATGCCTGTGTTAGACTGAGATTCCTCTTGAGACGGACAGTGATTCTGCATTTCTCTCTGTCCGTTTTCCTGTCCGCCCTTCCCTCATCGTCCCTGTCTGTCTCTCTGTCTGTCCCCCCAGGAGAACGGCCCTTCAAGTGTCAGCTGTGCGGCTTCGCCTCCACCACCCAGTCCCACTTGACCCGCCACAAGCGCGTGCACACAGGGGAGAAGCCCTACCAATGCCCCTGGTGCGACTACAGGTACCGGCTCATTGGGCTCGCCCGCGCATGGAGGGACAGATGACAGGGGTTGATGGGCAGGAGGACTGTGGGTTTAATCACACACTCACGCACACACACACAGGTCGGATCTCCCACAGGCTTCATCATCTCATCACTCTGCAATCATCAGCAGGCTACAGCCACCAGCCGCTGGCAGGTCTCTGTCATTAAAACACCATCACAGACCATCAGTAATTACACAGGAAATTGTCGGTGAAATTGGGAAAACTTTTGGCAACGTTGCACTCCTCCATCTCGCTTTCTCTTCCTCCTCTTCGTCCTCTTCCTCCCCCTCTCAGGTGTGGTGGAAGTGTGAAAGGAAGGCTCCCGGCGTCGGTTTTAGAGGAACTAAAATGACATGGACAGGCTGTTTGTTGTGGTTGGCTCTATAAGGATATGCGAGGCTGTTGGGATTGGGAATGTATTATTCAGATACTAAAATAAATGTGAGATGTTCCAATCTAGGTTAATGTCTTTAGGAACATCAGAGGGAGAAATACCCTTAAACATTAACGGGACCACAATACCAATTGCCATTCTTTGTTCTTTAACATATTTCAGAAACACTTTGGCTACAAGTTACTCTACCATGGTGAAGCTTGTCTTCTGTAAGAAGGCAATGGTTTAGCAGGTGAGGTGTTATATCATATTTCACTTATTTATACGCATTTTGCACTCAATTCACATCCTGTTTATCAAGGGAAGGGTAGTAGTTGACGTTTAAAAGCACTGTGGGGAGGCGACAGAGGGAACTGGATCAACTGCTCCTCTAGCTGATACCAAATGATCGTTACAGATTGTGGCAAATGAAACAGCAAATTAGAAGACCAATTAACATTTTTGTTTTGGCCCCCGTGGGTACGGAGGGCAGAGGGAGGGGCTGGAGAGGGTAGCAGCTCGCAACCCCTGCTGGGCTCCTCGTGTGTGTCGGAGGAATTGAACACGGGCACCAGGTAGTCACGAGGGGCCTAACTCTGTGCTCCGAATCTTCCACCCTGGATACATTTGTAAACCTCCAATGGCTCAATGTCTCAATTGTTCAATGACTTCACACAAATAAGGATGTGCTAGTCAAGACACTGTCAACATTTGACCGTGAACAGGATATCTCATGATATATAGAATTTGATATACCATTATAACGCTTACAACTTGTCATTTTATTATGTTTATAATTATATCGTAATACATTTACTATACTGGACAAAAAAATATAAACGCAACATGCAACATTTTTTTAAATGCTACTGAGTGACAGTTCATAAAAGGAAATCTGTCATTTGAAATAAATAAATTAGGCTCTAATGTATGGATTTTACATGACTAGACAGGGGCGCAGAGATGGGTGGGCCTTGTAGGCCCACCGACTGGGGAGCCAGGCCCAGCCAATTAGAAGGAGTTTTTCCCAAAAAATACATTTATTACAGACATAAATATCAGTTGTGTGAGAACTGCACAGTGGCCTTTTATTGTCAAGGTACACCTATGTAATAATCATGCTGTTAAATCAGCTTCTTGGTATGCCACACCTGTCAGGGCAAAGGAGAAATGCTCACTAACAGGGATGTAAAGAAATTTGTACACAACATTTGAGAGAAATACGCTTTTTGTGTGTATGGATCATTTCAGGGAACTTTGATTTCGGCTCATGAAACCAACACTTGACATGTTGTGTTTATATTTTTGTTCAGTATATATTGTGTAATCTTATATTGGTATAAAATAGTAGATGTGTCGCTGACATCTATGAAATCCTCAATGCAACTTCTTTACCTTGTCCTCAAATGAATGTGAAATATAACATTTTGTATTGTATTATTGAAAGTTCAAACAATTATGGTTGGAAGATGAAGGTAATTACTGTCAGATATGATTAACAATCATATTTCAGAGGGATAACTGGGCGGCAGGGTAGCCTAGTGGTTAGAGCGTTGGACTAGTAACCGAAAGGTTGCAAGTTCAAATCCCAGAGCCGACAAGGTACAAATCTGTTGTTCTGCCCCAAAACAAGGCAGTTAATTAAGCCGTTGTTGAAAATAAGAATTTGTTCTCAACTGACTTGCCTAGTTAAATAAAGGTAAAATAAAAAAATATACATTCTCAAAGGCAATATACAGTATACCTCATTTTGCAGGCCAAAACCTCATGCCATACCACATTATGACTATTGTTCTCAATGAATAGACACTCATTATAGCTACTAAGGCATCATGACTGGCATAATTGATATCCTCCCTTTAATACTTTATATCAGCATCCTCTGTATGCATGTTTTCGATCTGCCTGCCTGCGAAAAGAGCTACTTTGAGCTAATTCGAGGTAGCGCTAACTTTCGAGGCCCGCCTCACGGCTGGCGGTGGGAGTCGCGGGGCCGGTGACCCTGTGAAGTGTTGGGAGAGGCGGAGAGCAAGGCGTGGATGAGCGTTAATGATGTCTAGGCCGTCTCTTTGCCGTCGCAGATGCCTACCGCCATTCTTGAAACACAAAGACGCACATTTTAAATCCACCGCTAACGAATAGCCTCAATTACTAGCCTCATTACCAATGCAGTCGTCGACGAAGAAGATATGGAAATGTTTTAGAAAAAGAATAAAAAGACGGAGCGAATCACGACGATATCTCGGCAGCGGGGTTGATTCCCATGTCGCTGCTCACGAACGTGGAGAGAGTTGAAAGGCGGCCGTTGGACTAATTAATATTGGCCATCGTCGGAGGACTGTGTGGGCCTTTCTTTTAGCCTGACACCTGCTGACTCCTAAACGCACACGATGTTGTTTTAATATGACAATTACGCCATTACCATATCTGAGAGATAGAAGCGCTCCCCCGGTATCCCACCCTCACACTGTTCTTTAGAACCTTTTCATATCTGACTCTGAATGGATGCATTTATTCCACTGGCCTGGAATAAGAAATCAGTTAATTTGTCTTGAATATAAATTATATTATGTTTTTTTTTTTTTACGATTTATAATTATTTCTATTATTTTCCCGACGGTGACCGAGGACTTCTCTATCTGAAGCGAAGTTTTGAAATAACTTTTAAGTGGCCGAGGAAAATTCTGAATTGAAAATGTCGGATAGTTACTTGCTGGGTGGTATTTATTGCTCCTGTTTGTGTGCGTTACTCACTGTAGGCCGGCCATACACCATGATTTGTCAAGTTACTGAAAATGTTATTTACTTCATTTGCGATGTTGATGTTATTCGGTTGTGGAGTCTCGGTCTGTAAAAAGGAGGAGGCCTATCCTGTATGGGTTTTAGCATTAGGTGAAGGGTAGTTACATCCCTGTGGGCAATCCTCACCCACTGTCCCAGGGTCTTAATGAAGCGGTTACTGCACTGAGTACAGATAGACACGTCTACAGCGAAAGGCACGGTGAAAAAGAGCTTGTCCCATTCCTGGACCTTTAAGGAGAACACCTCACATTTGACCCTACCCGACGCAACTGGCTTCATGGAGGGACGTTTTCACCACTCACCAGCAGGTGTTTTGATGTGTTTAGGGGCGGGTCCTCTGCATAGTTCTGAGGACATCTTTATATTATGAAGTCCCGTAAAGCAAATGGAGCCGGGGGGGGGGGGGGGGGGGGGGGGCAGGACTGCTAAGACCCTTGATGGAGGGAGGTGTCTCGGCAAAAAGTGAAAGCAAATTCTACCCTTGCCTGGCGTGAGCTATGGTACCCGTGAGCCTTTATTGTCCCAGCCAAGGTGATAAGGGAGAAGGGATTGCATATTATGCTGTCCGGGAATGTCAGCCGAGACCAAGCACGAGTGCCTCATCCATCGTGTGTGTGTGTGTGTGTGTGTGTGTGTGTGTGTGTGTGTGTGTGTGTGTGTGTGGCGTGCGTGCGTGCGAATGAAAGTGTCGCGTCTCCTGCACTGCACGTGCTTACATAATGTGGTAACCGTTGTATCTGTTGGTTGGGGTTATGTCGATGTGTGTGTGTGTTACTTTTACTTGAGCTCCGTTTTGAAAATACTCAGCGCCCAGAATCACGTCCAGTAGCTGGCCGGTGGATACCAGATTTGGGTCAGGGTTTCGAGATTACAAACACGGTAGACTTCGTCAAAATACGGTGTAAAAATGTTGTTTTTAACTTTCACCCTGTTGCAGGAGTTTCATACTCCTAGAGTGAAACGTCTGCAACATGCAAGAGGTACCAAGGGCTGTGTGAAAGCGACAACAGTGCATCCACAGCATGTAAATGTATCTCACAAATTGTAGAATTGTTTATCATTGTTTACCACTTTGCCCCCCCCCCCCCCCCTTTTGGATTGTGTGTATTGCGTTGTCACAGGGGCTTTAAGAGTCTCTCCAAATATGTAAACTCCTTAAACATGCTCCCTCAGCCCCACCACTAAATTGTTTGCGTTCAATCCACTTGATTCATGTTGTTAGTGTCAATAGAACAAAACCAAAGCGTCAGTACAGGAAGCCTTCCAAGGGGAGCATCCTCGATTGTTTGGGGGATTTTCTTCTCTCCTTCCTGTCTTTTTTTTTACTCTTCGTTTGATCTTTTTATCTTCTAATTGAATCAACTGTTCCTCCTTTTTAATCGTTGTCTGTTCATCTCCCAACAGATCCAACTGTGCGGAGAACATCCGAAAGCACATCCTGCACACGGGGAAGCACGAGGGAGTGAAGATGTACAACTGCCCCAAGTGTGACTACGGCACCAACGGCCCCATGGACTTCAGGAACCATCTGAAGGAGCATCACCCCGACATCGAGAACCCTGACCTGGCCTACCTGCATGCAGGTAGGAGTACCCCTATCTACACACAGGTAGGAATACCCCTATCTACACACAGGTAGACATGTTTCGTATTGCGTCAGATAACAATATTGACGAATACGCTGATTCGGTGTGCGAGTTCATTAGAACGTGCGTTGAAGATGTCGTTCCCATAGCAACGATTAAAACATTCCCTAACCAGAAACCGTGGATTGATGGCAGCATTCGCGTGAAACTGAAAGCGCGAACGACTGCTTTTAATCAGGGCAAGGTGACTGGTAACATGACCGAATACAAACAGTGCAGCTATTCCCTCCGCAAGGCTATCAAACAAGCTAAGCGTCAGTACAGAGAAGTAGAATCTCAATTCAACGGCTCAGACACAAGAGGCATGTGGCAGGGTCTACAGTCAATCACGGACTACAATAAGAAATCCAGCCCAGTCACGGACCAGGATGTCCTGCTCCCAGGCAGACTAAATAACTTTTTTGCCCGCTTTGAGGACATTACAGTGCCACTGACACGGCCTGCAACGAAAACATGCGGACTCTCCTTCACTGCAGCCGAGGTGAGTAAGACATTAAAACGTGTTAACCCTCGCAAGGCTGCAGGCCCAGACGGCATCCCCAGCCGCGCCTCAGAGCATGCGCAGACCAGCTGGCCGATGTGTTTACGGACATATTCAATCAATCCCTATACCAGTCTGCTGTTCCCACATGCTTCAAGAGGGCCACCATTGTTCCTGTTCCCAAGAAAGCTAAGGTAAGTGAGCTAAACGACTACCGCCCCGTAGCACTCACTTCCGTCATCATGAAGTGCTTTGAGAGACTAGTCAAGGACCATATCACCTCCACCCTACCCGACACCCTAGACCCACTCCAATTTGCTTACCGCCCAAATAGGTCCACAGACGATGCAATCTCAACCACACTGCACACTGCCCTAACCCATCTGGACAAGAGGAATACCTATGTGAGAATTCTGTTCATCGACTACAGCTCGGCATTCAACACCATAGTACCCTCCAAGCTCGTCATCAAGCTCGAGACCCTGGGTCTCGACCCCGCCCTGTGCAACTGGGTACTGGACTTCCTGACGGGCCGCCCCCAGGTGGTGAGGGTAGGCAACAACATCTCCACCCCGCTGATCCTCAACACTGGGGCCCCACAAGGGTGCGTTCTGAGCCCTCTCCTGTACTCCCTGTTCACCCACGACTGCGTGGCCACGCACGCCTCCAACTCAATCATCAAGTTGCGGACGACACAACAGTGGTAGGCTTGATTACCAACAACGACGAGACGGCCTACAGGGAGGAGGTGAGGGCCCTCGGAGTGTGGTGTCAGGAAAATAACCTCACACTCAACGTCAACAAAACTAAGGAGATGATTGTGGACTTCAGGAAACAGCAGAGGGAACACCCCCCTATCCACATCGATGGAACAGTAGTGGAGAGGGTAGCAAGTTTTAAGTTCCTCGGCATACACATCACAGACAAACTGAATTGGTCCACTCACACAGACAGCATCGTGAAGAAGGCGCAGCAGCGCCTCTTCAACCTCAGGAGGCTGAAGAAATTTGGTTTGTCACCAAAAGCACTCACAAACTTCTACAGATGCACAATCGAGAGCATCCTGGCGGGCTGTATCACCGCCTGGTACGGCAACTGCTCCGCCCACAACCGTAAGGCTCTCCAGAGGGTAGTGAGGTCTGCACAACGCATCACCGGGGGCAAACTACCTGCCCTACAGGACACCTACACCACCCGATGTTACAGGAAGGCCATAAAGATCATCAAGGACATCAACCACCCGAGCCACAGCCTGTTCACCCCGCTATCATCCAGAAGGCGAGGTCAGTACAGGTGCATCAAAGCTGGGACCGAGAGACTGAAAAACAGCTTCTATCTCAAGGCCATCAGACTGTTAAACAGCCACCACTAACATTGAGTGGCTGCTGTCAACACACTGACACTGACACTGACTCAACTCCAGCCACTTTAATAATGGGAATTGATGGGAAATGATGTAAATATATCACTAGGCACTTTAAACAATGCTACCGTGTATAATGTTACTTACCCTACATTATTCATCTCATATGCATACGTATATACTGTACTCTATATCATCGACTGCATCCTTATGTAATGCATGTATCACTAGCCACTTTAACTATGCCACTTTGTTTACATACTCACCTCATGTATATATTGTACTCGATACCATCTACTGTATCCTGCCTATGCTGCTCTGTACCATCACTCATTCATATATCCTTATGTACATATTCTTTATCCCCTTACACTGTGTATAAGACAGTAGTTTTGGAATTGTTAGTTAGATTACTTGTTGGTTATTACTGCATTGCACAAGCATTTCGCTACACTCGCATTAACATCTGCTAACCATGTGTATGTGACAAATAAAATTTGATTTGATTTGAGGTAGGAGTACCCCTATCTACACACAGGCAGGAGTACCCCTATCTACACACAGGTAGGAGTACCCCTATCTACACACAGGCAGGAGTACCCATATCTACACACAGGCAGGAGTACCCCTATCTACACACAGGCAGGAGTACCCCTATCTACACACAGGCAGGAGTACCCCTATCTACACACAGGCAGGAGTACCCCTATCTACACACAGGCAGGAGTACCCCTATCTACACACAGGTAGGAATACCCCTATCTACACACAGGCAGGAGTACCCCTATCTACACACAGGCAGGAGTACCCCTATCTACACACAGGCAGGAGTACCCCTATCTACACACAGGCAGGAGTACCCCTATCTACACACAGGTAGGAATACCCCTATCTACACACAGGCAGGAGTACCCCTATCTACACACAGGCAGGAGTACCCCTATCTACACACAGGCAGGAGTACCCCTATCTACACACAGGCAGGAGTACCCCTATCTACACACAGGTAGGAGTACCCCTATCTACACACAGGCAGGAGTACCCCTATCTACACACAGGCAGGAGTACCCCTATCTACACACAGGTAGAAGTACCCCTATCTACACACAGGTAGGAGTACCCCTATCTACACAGGAGTACCCCTATCTACACACAGGCCTGCGAGTGAACATACAAACAAACAAACAAACACTGATCTTCACTCTGACTCTTTGCTCTGGGTAACAGCTCCCCTGACACCTTTCTCTCTCTCTCTCTCTCCTGTTGCTCCTCCTCCACCCTCCTCCTCCTCCTCCTCTACCCCCTCCTCCTCCACCCCCTCCTCCTCCACCCTCCTCCTCCTCCTCTACCCCCTCCACCCTCCTCCTCCTCTACCCCCTCCTCCTCCTTCTCTACCCCCTCCTCTACCCCTCCTCTTCTACCCCCTCCTCCTCCTCCACCCTCCTCCTCCTCTACCCCTCCTCTTCTACCCCCTCCACCCTCCTCCTCCTCCTCTACCCCCTCCTCCTCCACCCTCCTCCTCCTTCTCTACCCCCTCTTCCTCCTCCTCTACCCCCTCCTCCTCTACCCCCTCCACCTCATCCACCCTCCTCCTCCTCCTCTAACCCCCCCTCCTCCTCCTCCAGAACAAATCTGTTTGTCCTCTATTGGATCTATCTTTTGTGTTGAGTGTTCTTCCTGTGTCCTTGAAGGCCCCAAATCCAATCTAGAGAGTTGAATGTCCTTCTCTGGAACCCGAAAGGACACCTTTTATCCTGTTATCCCTCTGACCTGGTGCCCTCTGGATAGCAAAGCATGTGGGTAGCTAGCCGCTCCAGTCCAAGACTGCGTTCCAAATGGTGCCCTGTTCCCTATTTCCTTCACTCCTTTTGACCAGGGTCCATAAGGGCTCTGGTCAAAAACAGTGCCCGGGACACAGACCAGGACAGACGTTGGCCAGGAGAGGATACCATTACTGGGGTGAGGAACATGGCCATAGAGCATGGAGAAGGAAACACTGTGGCTTTATTTCTTTAGTTTCTATGGAGACAGGATGGGTCTGTGTTTTGTCCCTGTGTGCTGAATCTGCTGACTGTTCACCGGCCTCTCTTTGCCTTCCACAGAGTTATGGTTGGCAAAATACCTGCTTCATATTCCCCTACACTCTGGCTCACCCCCCTAGACACCCTTAACCCCCACACTACCACTCCCCCCCCCCCTCACCCTCACACCCACAGAAGGTTGAAAGAAGGTCTGTTTGTGTTTTAAAGTGCTCTTGCGGGGCTCTCTGAAAAAGGGAAGCAACGTTTCATCCGAGTCGACAGAACGAGACCAAAAGAAAGGAGAGCGGGCGAAAAAAAGATGAAGAAGGTAGATGTTGAATTAACCTGCTTGTGATTGCTCTCTGTCAGGATGGAGCTGGAGCTGGCAGGGAGAGGCAAATCGTCTGTGAAGGCCCTTCCTGCTGTTTTCCCTTTGAAAGACACAGATCAAACACAGACTCTCTCTCTCTCTCTCTTCTCTCCTCTCTTTCTCCTCCGTAGCCCCAGTCACGGGCCCCTCACAGCCGCAGTTGATTGACACTCGGGCGTCCGCGGCGCTCCTCTCGGTGCCGTCTCTGCCTCTCTTTTTTCTTCACCCTTTCTTTATTCAACGCCGTCGCACTTCGAATTAAAGCCCTTCTCAAGGATGAAAAGAGAGGTCCTCTGTAAACGGAGGAGGGAGAGAGGGAGGAAGAGAGGAGGGAATTAGAGCCAGCCAGAGATGGCGGAGGGAAATTATGATTTTAAAAAAATATGACGGAAACCAGGAGAATACGGTTAGGGCAATTTTTTAAGTGAAATGGTAATGACAATTGTCTCCCTCGTGAGATGGACACAGAGATAGGGCGCAGGGAAGTGGCAGTGCTTCTGAGATGTGCGCTGCGACGTCGCATGGCTAGTGGTGAGGGTAGAGACTACAGAAACAGCACCATACCGTATGGCTAGCTTCCTCTGGGGCCTTGTTTCACCACTGAAGGTCCAGTACAGAGTTGTCGCTGACTGGGCTGGCTAAATGTCCGTCCAAAATGGTGCCCTATTCCCGATGCGGTGCACTTCTTTTCACCAGAGCCTCGAGGCTCTGGTTTAAGGTAGTGCGCTAAATAGAGAACAGGTTAGCATTTCAGATGCACCCTGGGTTAAGAGGGCACTGAGGGTATATAAACACCGACCCGTCCCATCCCATATGCCTAACCGTGGCGTAATACAATGCCCTTTCATACCCACACATGTCATAAGTCATCATTAGCATTGTTAGATGGTCTTCATCCCACTGTTTAATTGTAAAAAATATCCCCAATTTTAGACCGATAATTGCGCAACTGGAGGGCACGGCAATCAAATGGCTCATAATGATGTGTCTGGATGTGCTACTTAGTGGCCGGCCTCAGCATGTCTTCAAGGCATTGTTCCTAGTTAGTTCAGTTTCTGTTTGCCCTAATAATACAAGACCGATGACAACCGTAGAGGTTTGCAAAAGGGCCCCTGCTTAAATGATGATCTTAATACCGTATCTGAATCATCAGGCAAATTCATTTGTATGCGTGTTTGTTGTTGTGCGATATTGCAAGTGAAAAAAACTGTTTTTCAAATGGTTTTACTTTAGTTCGTCTTTCTTCCTTTCTTCTTGCTTTCTACCCTCCCCATCTCTCTCTCTCTCTCTCTCTCTCTCTCTCTCTCTCTCTCTCTCTCGCTCTCTCTTGCTCCTCCTCTATGGCTATTTCTCTCTCTCTCGCTCCTCCTCTATGGCTATTTCTCTCTCTCTCTCTCTCTCCTCCTCTATGGCTATTTCTCTCTCTCTCTCTCTTCCCCTCTATGGCTATTTCTCTCTATCTCTCTTCCTCTATGGCTATTTCTCTCTCTCTCTCTCTCTCTCTCTCTCTCTCTCTCTCTCTCTCCCCCTCTGGCTCTTTCTCTCTCTCTCTCTCTCTCTCTCTCTCTCTCTCTCTCTCGCTCCTCCTCTATGGCTATTTCTCTCTCTCTCGCTCCTCCTCTATGGCTATTTCTCTCTCTCTCTCTCTCTCTCCTTCTCTATGGCTATTTCTCTCTCTCTCTCTCTCCCCCTCTATGGCTATTTCTCTCTCTCTCTCCTCCTCTATGGCTATTTCTCTCTCTCTCTCTCTCTCTCTCTCTCTCTCTCTCTCTCTCTCTCTCTCTCTCTCTCTCTCTCCCCCTCTATGGCTCTTTCTCTCTCTCTCTCTCTCCCCCTCTATGGCTCTGTCTCTCTCTCTCTCTCTCTCTCTCTCTCTCTCTCTCTCTCTCTCTCTCTCTCTCTCTCTCTCTCTCTCTCTCTCTCTCTCTCTCTCTCTCTCTCGCTCTCTCGCTCCTCCTCTATGGCTATTTCTCTCTCTCTCGCTCCTCCTCTATGGCTATTTCTCTCTCTCTCTCTCCCCCTCTATGGCTATTTCTCTCTCTCTCTCCCCCTCTATGGCTATTTCTCTCTCTCGCTCTTCCTCTATGGCTATTTCTCTCTCTCTCTCTCTCGCTCCTCCTCTATGGCTATTTCTCTCTCTCCTTCTCCCCCTCTATGGCTATTTCTCGCTCTCTCTCCTCCTCTATGGCTATTTCTCTCGCTCTCTCTCTCTCTCTCCCCCTCTATGGCTATTTCTCTCTCTCTCTCTCTCCCCCTCTATGGCTATTTCTCTCTCTCTCTCTCCCCCTCTATGGCTATTTCTCTCTCTCTCTCCCCCTCTATGGCTATTTCTCTCTCTCGCTCCTCCTCTATGGCTATTTCTCTCTCTCTCTCTCTCGCTCCTCCTCTATGGCTATTTCTCTCTCTCCTTCTCCCCCTCTATGGCTATTTCTCGCTCTCTCTCCTCCTCTATGGCTATTTCTCTCGCTCTCTCTCTCTCTCTCCCCCTCTATGGCTATTTCTCTCTCTCTCTCTCTCCCCCTCTATGGCTATTTCTCTCTCTCTCTCCCCCTCTATGGCTATTTCTCTCTCTCTCTTTCCTCCTCTATGGCTATTTCTCTCTCTCTCTCTCTCCCCCTCTATGGCTATTTCTCTCTCTCTCTCCTCCTCTATGGCTATTTCTCTCTCTCTCTCTCTCTCTCTCTCTCTCTCTCTCTCTCTCTCTCTCTCTCTCTCTCTCTCTCTCTCTCTCTCTCTCTCTCTCTCTCCCCATCTATGGCTATTTCTCTCTCTCTCTCTCACTCCTCCTCTATGGCTATTTCTCTCTCTCTCTCTCTCTCTCTCTCTCTCTCTCTACCCCCGTATGGCTATTTCTCTCTCTCTCTACCCCCCTATGGCTATTTCTCTCTCTCTCGCTCCTCCTCTATGGCTGTTTCTCTCTCTCTCTACCCCCCTATGGCTATTTCTCTCTCTCTCTCTCCCTCTATGGCTATTTCTCTCTCTCTCTCCTCCTCTGGCTATTTCTCTCTCTCTCTCCCCCCCCTATGGCTATTTCTCTCTCACTCTGTGTATTGTTCCCCCGTTGCTCTCTCTTTCTGTCTCTCTCTTTCTGTTTCTCTCTCTCTCTGTCCCTTCAGCATCTAATGAAATATCCCACCCCTGTTGTGTGTGTGTGTGTGTGTGTGTGCGTGTGCGTGTGCGTGTGCATGTGTTTATTCTAGGAATAAAGTTGGTCCACTCAGTTTGACGTGGAACTGTGTCAATTTGAAGCGTAGACAATAAACCCAACATCTCTGGACTTGGCGTCACCCTGAGAGAGAGTTTGTGACATTAACAATGGACTTGTTGCAGCGAGACGTTTGGGAGGGAAAAAAAATCTGCGTTTATAAAGGCTCAGAAATGTATATCTTGGTCTTTCAATGGTCTTTGTCTCTGTTTGACCCTTAGCTCAACTGTTCCCCGTCTGCCTTTCTGTCTGTAGTCGTTGGCACGAACGCACCTGCGTTTACAGTGTGAAGACAATATCAGGAGCATGTTAATACAATGTGTTGTCTGAACAGATGGATACAAAACCCAGTAAACTCTGAAGACAGTGTGTCGTTTTGTCTCTCTGTCCCTTCCCGTCGCGTTCACACAAACACACCGTGAGTGCAGCACACCTGCATGCAAGGGCTTGAAGCTGATTGCCGTGTCGGGTGTTAATTGGAGAATTCCCCCGTGGTGAACACCTTTTTGGTTCCCTGCTGGCTTTCTTTGGGCCTGTTTTTTTTTTTTTTTTTTTTCTTCCTGCAAATACATCACAGTTTTTTGTAACCCAAGACATGAGCTCTGGAAAGAGAGTCTCCCCTCCGACAGAGCCCGGTAGAGACTAGTCAACTATCAGGGGACTCGCATGTTTGTCTTTGCCTCTCCCTTCTCTGCCTCTCTCTCTCTCTATTGTTTTCTCTCTCTCTCTCTCCCTCCCCCCCCCTCTCTCAGTCCCTCTCTGGGAGGCCTATTTGTGTATTTGGATGTTGACTCTCCCCCATCCCCACGCTCCACACGTTACAGTAGGCCTGATTGAGATGTCACGGCAGAGACGCAGAGAGTGCCGCTCAGTGTGAGTGCGCCCCAGGGGACGGCTCGGGAGGGAGTGAAAAGCCAAACGGTCTGGGAAGAGAGACGACGCATGCGGTGGCGTGCGGCCCAGTAAACGGATGCGGGCACAGGGGCCGCTCAGGCTAGGCAAAGCCGGCGTTTCCTGCATAATGACCTGCTCCGACGAGCATGAACGGACGCATTCATCACACGTCAGCCGCGGCAAACAGGCCTTTGTTTGTTCCACTTCGCTCCACTCTGAGAGTCACTCTCTCCTGGTATTTAGTGGCCATTCAGGGGACAGACCGACACCCAGTCTATGGGTCTATGTATGTATGTAAGAGAAACTGTGGGACTAGTGGCTCTTGGTTGGTTCTCTCTGTTTTTCTTTTTTTTTTCTTCTTCTGAAATGACCCCCTTTTTTTAGTATGTAGTGCACTACTTTTGACCAGAGCCCTATTTGCACTATAGGGAATATAGAGAATAGAATCAGTGGCTACTGGTTCCCTCTTTTTATCCATGGCTACTTCTGAAATGATACTATTCCTTATATAGTGAACTATTACAAAAGCCCCCCCTCGTGCCCCTGACTTTGGCTCTGAGTGATGATTGGATGATGGAAAGGTCACAGTGTGTACTATAGGGGTCAGAGAAGTGTGTGTCTGCCTTTCTCTGGTGTGTGCCTGGGGATGACGGGGCCTTGTCTGAAAACACACACAGACACACACATTCAAACACACGCAGGCATACATACTCAAACACACACAGACACACACAGGCACACACATTCAAACACACAGACACCCTCCTCCGTGTGGTGTGAGTGACAGCTACAGGGGTGTTTCCCAAGAGGCACCTCTCTCCCGGCACGGGGCGTTGGATATTGGGACCAGCCGGCTCCTATAAGACCTTCTCCATTATTCAGTCGCCCATCTCCCCTCGCTACAGACACTGCTATAGACAGTAGACAGAGCTGCCTTTACCACTAGGCCTCAGTCTGCCTGCCTACCAACAGCGATGGGCAGAAAAAGATGAGAGGGTGGGGGCTAATGAGAGAGAGAGGGAGGGGGATAGAGCGATATAGAGAGGGAGTTAGAGAGGGAGGGAGGGACAGAGAGAGAGAGGGATTGTGGTAGAGCGGAGTATTGGTTTGCGATTGTGTCCGTCTCGCACCGGTCCCCCTTTTGACTCGGTCAACACAAGCCTTATAACACCACGTGTTGCTCTCTGTCTGGGGGAATGGAGTGGAGTGAAACACACTTCCTCTATCTCTCCCCTAACCATTAACCCCCGTCAGTACTGGAGCCCTTGACCTTCAGCTCGAGAGAATCTACATGGGGTGTCAGGTAGCCTAGAGGTTAGATCGTTGGGGCATTAACCAAAAGGTCACTGGTTCGAATAACCGGGGCAGCGTATTATTATTGCTGACCCTGTAAAACAACACATTTCACTGCACCTATCCGATCTATGTAGCGACAAGACATGATCGTTTTTCAATACTTTTTTTTTTTACATGGGCCACGCTCAGAAGACAAACATTCTAGGACGTTGCAGATGGAAATGTGATGAACACAGCTTACACAATCCTCCTATTCTACCGGTTAGTGCTACCCGGGATCCTTGGGACGTCCCTATCCTATAACCTTTCACCCTAACCCTAACCTTAACCCTTACTTTAACCGTTTAAAATGTCGACTTCAATAGAGTACCACAGTATGAGTCATAATAGCCATAAAACCTAAGCGTCAAACAAGGAAATGGTTCCAATTTGTTTTTTAACTATTTATTTTTCCTATAGGGGATTTTGAAAACATTTTAAGAAGGGCTGTGTTTACCCGGGCGTGACATTTTGCTAACAGTGTAAACCTCTTTAGGAAAAGGTGACCCCCCCCCCAAAAAAAAAAAATCATAAAGAACTACAAATGCCATCTGACGAATCGAAGTAAAGGTAGGAATCTAATGTTAGCAAAATGTTGTGATTCATAAATTGTCAATTAAACAAAAGGTGTCAGCTAGCGATGCCTTGCAGGAGCTTGCAGGGATTCGTAGTCTTGTGTGATGTCTACTTTGATGCTAATTAACATGTTTGAATCTGAGAGTAAATAGAGCCGAATATATTGATAAAAGTCAACTTGTCACCTATTCTATATCTGTTCTACACCACACATTTCTGTCTATCTAAACATTCTTGCAACGTTACATTCACCTGAACGAGGCCCCCGGACCGGTGATGGTAATAAAAACATGGCTGCTTATTGGCTTCCTGTTCTATCCAGGAACGTTTTGGTCTTACTTCCCAACCAACAGACCAATTGCCATTTAAAAAAGAAAAAACAGAGTCCCATGTTTCTTGTTACGGTGCTCCCTGTTAGGAGCTTTCACTGCGTATCTTTTTGTTCTCCCAACATAATTGAATCCCCTGGCTGCTCATCACTGGGCTAATTTGACCCAATGTGCAGCACTTGGTAATCAGAGTGCTGCCTATTAGGCTATCAGACCCCAATTAAGTGTCCTCTTATTTCCACATAACGAGCGCCTCTGTTATTGTATTTTCCTTTATAGTGCTCAGGCTTTGTTTGGCTAATTTTGGAGAGAGAGAGAGAGAGAGAGAGAGAGAGAGAGAGAGAGAGAGAGAGAGAGAGAGAGAGAGAGAGAGAGAGAGAGAGAGAGAGAGAGAGAGAGAGAGAGAGAGAGAGAGAGAGAGAGAGAGAGAGAGAGAGAGAGAGAGAGAGAGAGAGAGAGAGAGAGAGAGAGAGAGAGAGAGAGAGAGAGAGAGAGAGAGAGAGAGAGAGAGAGAGAGAGAGAGAGAGAGAGAGAGAGAGAGAGAGAGAGAGAGAGAGAGAGAGAATTGTAAGACAGGGAAGGGAGGAGTGAAAGTTTAACATTCTCTCTGTCTTTCACACACGCCCACACACACATGCTCGCTCTCTCTTTCTCCCCACTGACTGTATCTATGGCACTGTCTTGTTCTCTCTTTTTGTCTCAGTCCTGTGTAAGTGACTAGAGCTGTGTGTGAAAGGAGCCCATGGAGAACAATAGCAGAGTGTCTTGTGTGCGTGTGCATGCATGTCTCTGTGTGTGTGTGTATGGTGTTGGTTTCGGTTCCCCGTAGCCTAATTAAAGGGTGAGGAAAGCCACTCACAGAGAGATTAAACCTAAAAGGGCAAATTAGCACTAAAAAGGGGTGTGACAAATCCACACACAGGCACAGGCCATGAAATCTCTCTTGACACCTGTGAAAAGAAGGGGGGATGAATAACAATAAAATGTGTTTCTGGAGTCTGTGCATTTTTAATGAGAGATTTCAGCGTGGTTCGCTAGTTGGGCTATATGCCTCAGACTGTGTGTCTATCAGGGCAGACTCCAGAGTATTGGGGCTGAACTCCATAACCTGAACAGACTCCAGAGTATTGGGGCTGGACTCCATAACCTGAACAGACTCCAGAGTATTGAGGCTGGACTCCATAACCTGAAGAGACTCCAGAGTAGTGGGGCTGGATAAAGAGTAGGGATGGGGTTTGGGGCAAGGAGGGTGAGTTTGTGTGTGTGTGTGTGTGTGCGCTTTCATATGTGTGTGCTTAAAAGACACATTCGCTAAGCATCTATTTCCCTGTGGCTGAAAATTCGGACACACATACTCATGCATAGACAGACAGACAGGCAGACAGACAGACAGGAAGACAGACAGACAGGAAGACAGACAGCTATAAGCCGAAGCCATACCACTCACACAGAGATACACGTATGTATGACCTGCTTAAAATGAGAGTCAGAGAGAGGGAGAGAAAGGGGGAATGAGATAGGGGCATAACCAGTTCAAGGAGGCGAGCCCCAGTCACTGCTTGGTGGGACATTATGTTGAGCAGGGTGACTATGGATGTGACACTCTTCTGTCTCATCTTTGTCCACAAGGTTCAGAGAATCCATCCCTCTTACATACACCCTCCTATCCCCATACACATACACCCTCCTATCTCCCACACACACCCTCCTATCCCCATACACACACACCCTTCTATCTCCCATATACATACACCATCCTATTTCCCACACACATACACCCTCCTATTTCCCATACACATACACCCTCCTATCTCCCATATATATACATCCTCCTATCTCCCACACACATACACCCTCCTATCCCCATACACATACACCCTCCTATCTCCCACACACACACCCTCCTATCCCCATACACACCCTCCTATCTCCCACACACATACACCATCATATTTCCCTTACACATACACCCTCCTATCTCCCATATATATACATCCTCCTATCTCCCACACACATACACCCTCCTATCCCCATACACATACACCCTCCTATCTCCCACACACACACCCTCCTATCCCCATACACATACACCCTCCTATCTCCCACACACACCCTCCTATCCCCATACACATACACCCTCCTATCTCCCATACACATACACCCTCCTATCCCCATACACATACACCCTCCTATCTCCCACACACACCCTCCTATCCCCATACACACACACCCTCCTATCTCCCACACACACACCCTCCTATCCCCATACACATACACCCTCGTATCTCCCATACATACACCCTCCTATCTCCCACACACACACCCTCCTATCTCCCATACACATAAACCCTCCTATCTCCCAGACACATACACCCTCCTATCTCCCACACACACACCCTCCTATCTCCCACACACACACCCTCCTATCCCCATACACATACACCCTCCTATCCACCATACACATACACCCTCCTATCTCCCATACACATACACCCTCCCATCTCCAATATACATACACCCTCCTATCTCCCATACACATACACCCTCCTATCTCCCACACACACACACCCTCCTATCTCCCACACACACACCCTCCTATCCCCATACACATACATCCTCCTACCTCCCATACACATACACCCTCCTATCTCCCACACACACACCCTCCTATCTCCCATACACATACACCCTCCTATCTCCCAGACACATACACCCTCCTATCTCCCAAACACACACCCTCCTATCTCCCATACACACATACCCTCCTATCTCCCATACACACATACCCTCCTATCTCCCACACACACACCCTCCTATCCACCATACATATACACCTTTCTATCTCCCATACACATACACCCTCCTATCTCCCACACACACACACACCCTCCTATCTCCCATACACACATACCCTCCTATCCCCCACACACATACACCCTCCTATCTCCCACACACACACACCCTCCTATCCCCATACACACACACCCTCCTATCTCCCATACACACACACCCTCCTATCTCCCACACACATACACCCTCCTATCTTCCACACACATACATCCTCCTATCTCCCATACACATACACCCTTATATCCTCCATACACACACACCCTCGTATCCCCCATACACACACACACTCCTATCCCCACACACACACCCTCCTATCCCCATACACACACACACCCTCGTATCCCACACACACACACACACTCCTATCTCCCCCACACACACCCTCCTATCCCCCATACACACACACCCTCCTTTCCCCCATACACACACACACACTCCTATCCCCCATACACACACACACTCCTATCTCCCATACACATACACCCTCCTATCCCCCCCATACACACACCCTCCTATCCCCCATACACACACCCTCGAATCCCCCATACACACACCCTCCTATCCCCATACACACACACCCTCCTATCCCCCATACACACACCCTCCTATCCCCCATACACACACCCTCCTATCCCCCATACACACACTCTCCTATCCCCCATACACACACCCTCCTATCTCCCACACACACACCCTCCTATCTCCCACACACACACCCTCCTATCCCCCATACACACACACCCTCCTATCCCCCCCACACACACACCCTCCTATCCCACATACACACACACCCTCCTATCTCCCATATACATACACCCTCCTTTCCCCATACACACACACCCTCCTATCCCCCATACACACACCCTCCTATCCCCCATACACACACTCTCCTATCCCCCATACACACACCCTCATATCTCCCACACACACACCCTCCTATCTCCCACACACACACCCTCCTATCCCCCATACACACACACCCTCCTATCCCCCATACACATACACCCTCCTATCTCCTATACACACACATCCTCCTATCTCCCATACAAATACACCCTTATATCCTCCATACACACACACCCTCGTATCCCCCATACACACACACACTCCTATCCCCAGACACACACCCTCCTATCCCCATACACACACACACCCTCCTATCTCCCACACACACACACCCTCCTATCCCCATACACACACACCCTCCTATCTCCCACACACACACACACTCCTATCTCCCCCACACACACCCTCCTATCCCCCATACACACACACCCTCCTTTCCCCCATACACACACACACACTCCTATCCCCCATACACACACACACTCCTATCTCCCATACACATACACCCTCCTATCCCCCCCATACACACACCCTCGTATCCCCCATACACACACCCTCGAATCCCCCATACACACACCCTCCTATCCCCATACACACACACCCTCCTATCCCCCATACACACACCCTCCTATCCCCCATACACACACCCTCCTATCCCCCATACACACACCCTCCTATCCCCCATACACACACTCTCCTATCCCCTATACACACACCCTCCTATCCCCCCCACACACACACCCTCCTATCCCCCATACACACACACCCTCCTATCTCCCATATACATACACCCTCCTTTCCCCCATACACACACACCCTCGTACCCCCCCCCCACACCCTCCTATCCCCATACACACACACCCTCCTATCTCCCACACACACACCCTCCTATCCCCATACACATACACCCTCCTATCTCCCATACATACACCCTCCTATCTCCCACACACACACCCTCCTATCTCCATTACACATAAACCCTCCTATCTCCCAGACACACACACCCTCCTATCTCCCACACACATACACCCTCCTATCTTCCACACACATACATCCTCCTATCTCCCATACACATACACCCTTATATCCTCCATACACACACACCCTCGTATCCCCCATACACACACACATTCCTATCCCCAGACACACACCATCCTATCCCCATACACACACACACCCTCCTATCTCCCACACACACCCTCCTATCTCCCACACACACACACCCTCCTATCCCCATACACACACACCCTCCTATCTCCCCCACACACACACACACTCCTATCTCCCCCACACACACCCTCCTATCCCCCATACACACACACCCTCCTTTCCCCCATACACACACACACACTCCTATCCCCCATACACACACACACTCCTATCTCCCATACACATACACCCTCCTATCCCCCCCATACACACACCCTCGTATCCCCCATACACACACCTTCGAATCCCCCATACACACACCCTCCTATCCCCATACACACACACCCTCCTATCCCCCATAAACACACCCTCCTATCCCCCATACACACACCCTCCTATCCCCCATACACACACTCTCCTATCCCCCATACACACACCCTCCTATCGCCCCTCCTATCCCCCCCTTCTGGAAAGTGAAGAATTCCAATGTTGGCTTCCCTCCTGATAGCAATCCCCTCTCTTTCTATGTGGCTTCAGAAATACTATCTTCGCTGAACTGGTGAATTGATAATATTCTCCTGACACATTTTATTACGGAGGCCCAGTTTGTAAAAAGGTAATCATTTGCTGCTGCTGTCTCTCCTGGACCACACATCTAGTGTCTTCACAGAACAAAGTTATCCTGTAGTTCCATGAGCTGTTGTTTTTCTGTGTGTGCGTTGCTGTTGTTTTTATTTTAAGGGTTATTAGTACCCAAGAGATTTTGGCAAAGTATAGGACTAGTTTAAAAAGGCAATATATACTTGAGTTTGTGTGTGAATGTGTGCGTGAGTGTGTGTTTGCCTGTGTGTGTTGTTGAAGCACAGCAATGAAAATGACAGTGAATGTGGCCTAATCCCTCTGGGTAGCAGAATCCAAAACACCAAGCGCCACAATCTCATCATTTCAATTATCATAGTTATCGTATTTATTCATTTTCCTTCAGCTCCAGCTTAATGCTCCCCCCTCTCTCTCTCTCTGTCTGTTTCTCTGTCTCTGTCTCTCTCTGTCTCTCTCTCTCTCTCTCTCTCTTCCTCCCCACCCCCCACCCCCTCCTCTCTCTCTCTCTTTCTGTCTCTGTCTCTCTCTGTCTCTGTCTCTCTCTCTCTCTCTCTCTCTCTCTCTCTCTCTCTCTCTCTCTCTCTCTCTCTCTCTCTGTCTCTGTCTCTGTCTCTGTCTCTCTCTCTCTCTCTCTCTCTCTCTCTCTCTCTCTCTCTCTCTCTCTCTCTCTCTCCTCCTCCCCCACCCCCCACCCCTCCCCTCTCTCTCTCTCTCTCTCTCTCCCCCCCCACCCTCTCTCTCTCTCTCCTCCTCCCCCACCCCCCTCTCTGTCTCTCTGTCTCTCTCTGTCTCTCTCTGTCTCTCTCTCTCTCTCTGTCTCTCTGTCTCTGTCTGTCTCTCTCTCTCTCTCTCTCTCTCCCTCTCTGTCTCTCTGTCTTTCTGTCTCTGTCTTTCTCTGTCTCTGTCTCTCTCTCTCTCTCTCTCTCTGCATGCTGGGAGTGATTGGTGCATGCTGGGAATTGTTTGAGTGAAGGAGTGCGTGTGTTGTGGAGAGTTAGATATATATATATATATATATATATATAAAACTTTCTTTCGGTTTGCTATTTCTTGGTGGCATTTTTTTGGTTTTCTTCTGTGCATGATTAAGGTTATTATTTATTTTTTTGTTGTGGTAGAATTAAGTATTTTGTCTTTCGTATCGAAATTACCCTGATTTTGGCGGGGATGACAGCCCGAATGGGGATGCCGTCCCTGTCACTTCGGCACGGCTTTAGGTGTGTTACTGAAGCTACTGTCACGGTGGAGGAGTTTCTGGTCACCGTAGGAGAGAAGGTAGGCTATGAGAATATTGCTTATGCATCCCGGATGAATAAAGCTGTGGTGGTATTTCTTAAAGAAGAGTGTCTGGTTGATCGGATGGTTGAGCATGGCGTACTTCTTAAAGGAATGTTTATTCAAGTTACGCCTCTTTTTTCTCCGTCAACAAGGGTAACGATTTCAAATGTACCACCGTTTATTCCAAATGAGCTATTGGAGCGCGAGTTATTGCGCTTTGGGAAGTTCGCCAGTTCAATTAAGGTTGTTTCGTTGGGTTGCAAACACCCGGCGTTGAAACAGGTAATGTCATTTCGGCGACAGGTGTTTATGTTTTTGGACTCACCGGAGCAGACTTTAGAATTATCGTTTAAAGTCAAGTATGACAATAGATTGTATATGGCTTATGCTAGTACGGGTAGTCAACGGTGTTTTGAGTGTGGGGATGTTGGTCATAAGCGACATGCTTGCCCGAAAAGGGAGAAGGCCGAGGGAGGGGCGCAGGTGGTCATCGTAACGACTGGGCCCACTGATGTAGGGAGAGGTGGACCGACAG
This sequence comes from Oncorhynchus clarkii lewisi, assembly GCF_045791955.1. NCBI lineage: Eukaryota > Metazoa > Chordata > Actinopteri > Salmoniformes > Salmonidae > Oncorhynchus > Oncorhynchus clarkii. Next base: position 35,676,967 of record NC_092149.1, read on the forward strand.
CGGTAGAGCAGCCACAAGCACCTGTTGCTGAGGAACAAGTTATCCGTGTTGAGGGCACGGGGTTGCAACTTGTATTAGAGGGAAATGTAATGCTACAGAAAAGTATTGTTGTAGAAGGTAAGGATGTATCTGAAGAGCCAGTTCCTCAGACTGGTGAGCAGGTGCACAGTATGAGTGCTGGGGTAAAGGAGGGGGTTCATGTGGAGCTAGGCTCCCAGGTAGTGGAGGAGATGCCCACTGCGAGTAACGGGGTACAGGAGGGGATTCATGTGGAGCTAGGCTCCCAGGGAGTGGAGGAGATGCCCACTGTGAGTAACGGGGTACAGGAGGGGGTTCATGTGGAGCTAGGCTCCCAGGGAGTGGAGGAGATGCCCACTACGAGTGCTGGGGTTCATATAGAGCTAGGCTTCCAGGTAGTGGAGGAGATGCCCACTACGAGTAATGAGGTACAGGAGGGTTTTCATGTGGAGCTAGGCTCCCAGGTAGTGGAGGAGATGCCCAATATGAGTAGTGATGTTCAGGTGGGGCTAGTCTCCCAGGTAGTGGAGGAGATGCCTGGTACGAGTGATGAGGTGCAAGTGGGGAGTGCTGAAAGGGAGGTGGTAGAGGGGAGTCAGTTGTCTGTGGTCTCAGCTGAGGATCAGGAGAATGATATGGATATCTCTTTAGATATGACAGCTGCTGGTGAGGACTCAGTTTATGATCTAGAGGAGGTAAATGAGTTTCTGGATCAGACTTTTGGGAAATCTGTCAAATTGGCAGATTATTTTGATGTTGATAAGTTTGTGAGGTCAGCTGTGATGTTACAGAAGACGGTGGGGTTAGACCAATTGAGTGAGAAGAAGCGGTTTCGCTTGAGGAAATGTATTACTGCTGTTGCAGCAGCAAAAGGTGGTGGGAAACGTGTTCAGGTTAAGAGAAGAAAAAAAATAATGATGATGATCATGCTTCATAGGGTGTCTTTTTTCTTGTTGGTTTCTCTGTGGTTTCTTCTGCTTTTCTTTTCTCTTTTCTATATGGAGGTACTAAGTGTAGTTTCTCTCAATATTAATGGGGGAAGGGACAGGAATAAGAGGGCTTGGGTATTAGAAGTAATAAAACAGAAAAGGCTTAATGTAGTTTTCCTACAGGAGACACACAGTGATGAGGAAAATGAGGTTGACTGGGGTATGTGGTGGGAGGGGCAGCATGTACTCAGTCATGGTACTAATTTCAGTGCTGGTGTGGCAATCTTGTTTTCCTCAGGCTTAGGGGTGACTGTGGTATCTACAACAGAGATTGTCAAGGGTCGGGTTTTATTGGTCAAGGTGACTGGAACTGTACATTGGATTTTACTGTTGATCGCACCGCTGAAGAACCTCTGCGGTCAGCCACTTGCCTGTCTGGCCTATTAACTGAGCTTGAGCTTTCTGATGTGTGGAGAGTAAGGAATGCAAAAGTTAGACAGTACACATGGCTAAAAGTTAATGAAGGTCGTGTCAGTGCAGCAAGGTTAGACAGGTTGTATGTATCTGAGCAATACTGTAGTAGGGTTGGAAAGTGTGCCATTACTCCTGTGGGTTTCTCTGATCATCATATTGTTACTGTTGATATTCACTTGTCCTGTCCACGACGGTCATCGCCTTACTGGTATTTTAATGTTAAATTGTTACATGATGTCATGTTTTGTGACAGGTTTTTGTTGTTTTGGGAAAAATGGAGGGGTATAAAAGGGAATTTTGAGTCCTTGAGACAATGGTGGGAGGTTGGGAAGGCCCAAATACTAGTTTTTTGTCAACAGTATACTGCTCTGTCTCAAATTGAGGTTAAAGAGACTTTAGGTTAAATTGAGGTTAAAGAGACTGTTCAAGGCCCTTGAACAGGACATCAAATCTACTGAATTGAAGCTGCTCACTCAGAACGACCCTGGACTAGTCATGAACTTACAGGACAAGAGACATGTACTGAGGTCGTTTCTGCATGAAAGAGTGAAGGGTGCCTTGATTAGGTCTCGTTTCGCTTCCCTCAAGGATATGGATGCTCCTAGCGCTTTTTTTTTCAACCTAGGACAGTCGAAATTTCAACGCAAACAGATGGTCTGCCTTCGTCTCCCTGGGATGGGGTCCGCTCCACGGTTACCAGGGGGGCTTCAGTGGGGCAGAGATGGAATGAAGACTTTGGGGGTTTTTCTAGGCTCCGATGTCTTTCAGAAAAAGAACTGGGAGGGTGTAGTGGAGAAAGTGTGTGCCAGACTGTCAAGGTGGAAATGGGTGTTGCCCCAGCTGTCCTATAGGGGACGGGTCCTGGTGCTAATAATCTTGCTGCTTCTACCCTGTGGCACAGACTAATGATTTTACAGCCACCAAAGGGTCTGATACAAGAGCTTCAGAGGACCCTTGTCAATTTCTTCTGGTCTGGACAACACTGTATCAAAGCTGCAGCCCTGTATCTGCCACTGCACGAGGGTGGGCGAGGCCTGGTGGACATTTCCTCTAGGATCACGGCTTTCCGGCTCCAAGCAGCCCAGAGATTGTTGTACAGAGACTGTTCTAGCTGGGTCGAAACAGCCTACATATTGATGAGGAGAGCGGGCTGTTTGGGCTTAGACAAACATATTTTCCTCTTAAAGCTGGAGGGGGGTGATTTGACTGGCCTGACTCCATTTTATGAGTCTGTTATGCAGGCTTGGAGAGTCTTTGTCAAGTCCCGTAAGACCGGCACGCCACCAGGGATGTGGCTTTTTGAAGAGCCTCTTTTTCACAACACTGCCATCCAGTCCCGTGTTCTGGGTTCAGCTAGCCTACGTTCATGCCTATTTGGCGTGGGGTGTACCAAGCTGGGTCATCTGATGCGGAGCAGGAGCAGATTGGAGGAGCTGAGAGAAAGAGCGGGGATCCGATCATCTCGCCTACTGAGGAAGGTCGTCGATGAGGTCTGCGACTCCTTGCCAGTGCTTCATCTGCAGTATGTGACTGACATTTCCAATTCTGATCGGTGGAAGGAGGGTCTGGATTATGTGTTCCCTGCACTGATTGTTACTGATTGCATTTGAGGAGGACGCAGGGATGCTGCTTTCCTTCGATACCCCGGAGCTGGGGGAGTTCAAGGAGGTGGGAAAGAAGGCCATGTACAGAACATGTGTGAAGGTGTCCCATGCCTCTTCCCTGGACAGGGTAAAATCGACGAGGTGGGCGGATGTGCTTGGTCCAGGTGCTTCTCCAAAAGGCTGTTGGCGATCATTATATAAACTGCCTATTGATAAGAGGACAGCTGACCTCCAATGGAGGATAATACATGGAGCTATAGCCACCAACATGCATCTGGTACACCTGGACCCTACTGTTGGGGAGGGGTGTCCATTCTGTGCTGAGTATGAATCTCTGGCACATCTGTTTTTACTGTGTCCCAGGTTGGTTGGGATGATTGAACTGATCACTGATTGGTTCTCAACGTTGGGAGAGGTTTTCTTTTCCCAACTGTATATATTTGGGCCAAAGTACAGGTTCAGTCAAAAGGGTGTAGTTGTGTTGCTTAATTTTGTGTTAGGGGCAGCAAAATTAGCGTTATGGAAGACCCGAAAGAATAGCATTCGGGGACAGGGGTCTGTGGATGTGGTGGGAATGCTGGAGGGAATGTTGGCAGCGAGACTAAGGCTTGAGTTTGCCTATTATAAACTTGTCAACAATATTGATCTGTTTTTGAGTATATGGGGTATTCAGAGGCTGTTGTGTTTTGTTACTGTGGAGGAGGAATTGGAGTTGTGTTTTTAATTGATGTGTAACTGTGGTTTTGTATGAGTATTTATTGTGTGGTGGGCCCCCAGACCCAATAAAGAGTATTTAAAACTCAAACTCTCTCTCTCTCTCTCTCTCTCTCTCTCTCTCTCTCTCTCTCTCTCTCTGTCTCTTTCTCTGTCTCTCTCGCTTTCTCTTTCTCTCTGTCTCTTTATCTGTCTCTCTCTCTTTCTCTCTCTCTGTCTCTGTCTCTCTCTCTCCCCCTCTGTAATCTGTTTTTTTTCTTCTATACGTCTCTCCACTGGCGATATGTGAACCTGGCAGTCATGCTGATTGACAGCACTCAAGTAGCCTACGGAAAAGCAGCTCATTTTTTTGTCAGGCATGGCACTGGTGTTGCAGGCCTTATCTGGAACCCCAATGTATTGCCTTCTCTCTTGGCAAAAGGGTTTGCCACTCACCCAGATTGACAGCTCTCAGATTTGGAGGCTGCAGTGCAGGGATTTCCTTTCTGTTATTTTTTTTCCTTCTATATTTCCTCCACTGTTTGCCACCCGTTCTAGCAAACACACATGTACGTGCATGTACACGCACACACTCCCATGCTCACTCGTCTTTGACCGTTTTTGTTTGGCTATGACGTTTCCTGCCGCTTGATTGGCAGACGTATATCCATGTCTGTCCTCTCTCCAAAATGGGCCAGGTTAATTGTTGAACATGTATCTTTGTTTTGGTAATTGTCGTTTTAGTCGGTTATGGTAGAAAGGTATGGTAGAAAGTGTGTCCCTCTATGCGCGCTCGCGCCAGCCGGAATGACCTCTGAACCCTGGCGGCTTATCGCAGCGGTGTTGGGAGTTTGATATGACATATTGTGCGTCTCAGCACAAGCCGTAAATAATTGTGACACGTTTTTGTATGCATGGGAAAGTCCTTGATTCAGGCCCCCACAAAAAAATAAACTTCTATTATAGAAGGTGTTTGTCAAGTGGGCGCGTGATGGATGGCGCAGCGTTTATCCCGTGGCGGGACGACGGGTTATGGATGCCAAGGGAGGAGTCGCCGCGGCTGCGCTGACACCAGAGTAATTACAGCCCCTCCTGCGTTCTACGCACCTGCACACGCCTCTAACGCCACGATCTTAGACAATGACAACGTGGCCAAAGGCCTGAAGATGAGACTAAGATATATATATAGATATTGTAGTGCACTGACTGTACAGGGAGCCACTGTGTTATCAGCCTAGTTTAGCTTAGCTACATAATATAGCATATAATATGCTGTATATAGCATTTAGCAGATGCTTCTATCCAAAGCGACTTGCAGTCATGCGTGCACACATTTTACGTATAGGTGGCCCCAGCGGGAATCCAACCCATGAGCCTTTGCTTTGCAAGCTCCGTGTACTACTGACATGAGCCACTACATACAAAGACGTTACAAGCCGTTATGAATATGTACCATCAACTCTTTCATACTCTTACATGCCCACGCACACTGTATAATTACTTCTATGTCTTTTGACTCAATCATGATTCTAATTTATACTTCTTGTGATATGTTATTGGCGTAATTTGATACGTCCACAGTGTTTAACGTTGCCTAATGCCTCAGTATGTGATTGAGTGGCGGCGGTTCGACAGAGTGGAGGCGAGGGGGGTAGTGTCTTCTAGAAGCAGTCTGCCAGGCGAGGAGGACGGGGGGGGGGGGGCTGTGGGTGGATGTTCGGGGGGAGGTCAAAGGGCACGGGTTGAAGCCAGACGCAGACCGTCAGTAGGAGTGACACCTGTTCACCGCTGCCCGCACCCTCATCGGCAACAGCTGGTCCGGTCCTCCACACTCTCGCTTTCTCTCTTTCTCCTCCTCCTCCTCCTCCTCCTCCTCCTCATCCCCTGCTTCACTAGAAGACAATAGGCATGTGGAGATTTTAGTGAGCAGCTCCAGCCCAGCTGTTTCCATTTTCATGCTGGTAATGAGGACATAAGCAGAGCGGAGTGAAGCGCAGCAGATTGTGTTGTGTTTATCTTCAGTGGTTTGCATTTTTTTTTTTTTGCAGGTGTTGTTGCTGGTATTAAACCCAGGTCCTTTATGAAGCCAATTTTTCTTCCTGCTTGGAAAATAATTCTAGCCTGGTCGGTGGGCTATGGTTCACCTTTTGGTCTCGGACATGATTGTACAACACGGTGCACTACCTAGGCATTCCTCTGGTAGAGTGCGCATACCTGTTTTTTGTAATAAAAAAAATAGGTTTTATTTATTTGTGCCAAAGAAAAGAAGTGAAAGACAAAACAGCACAGATTTTTTTTTAAACGGGTAAAAATGGTGTGCAGTTGAGGAATATAAGTACAAAAATAAGAAATAAAATATCAGTCGGTTACACAAAGCATATTCATTTACATTTTTTTTTTAAACGCGTGTGTGCGTGCGTGCGTTAGGCAGGCTACATGCAGGGGAATGTTGGGTAGTTTAATTCATCAGGCTGACCCCCAGTCTCCACTTATAGTTAGTGAGGGATGACGAGGTTTTGGCAATGTGAAGATAAGAATCCCAGAGTACGGTACCTCTGTATCTGATAGGGAAACTGACCATGTGAGGTGTGGCAGTGGGGAGGGCGAAGGTTATCACAGTGCCTGGGGTTATATAGATGGATTTCAGAATGAACCTGGAAGAGACCATTTGAAGTGTTTCGGGTAAACTGTCTGGGAGGTATGAGTATTTGTAGATGAAAGTGCACAATTGGCGTACATTAATGTCGTAAATAGACAAGATATTGAGTTTCTTAAACACAGGTGCAGCTGGAGCCAGGTAATTAGACATTTTTGCAAATGTATTTTGTGTGATGAGTAATTTGTGTAGGTAGGAGGCATATTTACTGACCCAGACAATAGTACAGTAAATGAGATATGGGTAAATGAAGCTATAGTATAGAGTTAGGAAGCAAGCCTGATGAAACAAACCACTAAATCTCTCTGATGATACCAACAGATTTCATCACTTTGCTGCAGACAAATGTAATATGATCTTTCCAGGACAACTTTTCATCAATTAGAGCTCTGAGGAATCTAGTGGATGTGACTTGTTCCATTTCATTGAGATTCTGGCTCTTAAAAAGAAAAAAATTATAATAATAATTCTTACTTGTGAATACAATAGTTAGATTTTTTAAACATTTGAAGATCATTTGTTTATCTGGAATCCTTCAGAAAATGTTGCCATACCTGAGTTGGCTTCATTAATAAATGAATCAACATTCTTGTATGAATATAATCTAATTGGTATCACCAAGCAAAGACACTGGGAAGTACGGTAGAAGTCCCCGCAGCAAGGTCGTTGATATAGATTAGGAATAACAAAGGTCCCAATTATCAAACGCTGTGACACACCACAGGATATCTTGGCCCTGTTAGATGCACAGCCGTTTGCATAAACATAAAGATTTTATCCACGAGTTACAAAATAGTCACATCTGTGGAGGAGTTTTTATGAAGAAAAAAAACATATAAGTGCTTGATATCCTTGCATCACTCTTGGATTTGAATAACAATGAAGGTAACATTTGTTTTCTATTGGGTGATTACAACATACATTTATTGAAAGTGAGATCCACTCACTGACATCGGATTTTTTCAGAATACTTTATACTCCAGCTACCTGGAGTCTGTGAACGTTCAAATGACTGGGAACGTTCAAATGACTGGGAACGTTCAAATGACTGGGAACGTTCAAATGACTGGGAACGTTCAAATGACTGGGAACGTTCAAATGACTGGGAACGTTCAACTGACTGGGAACTTTGAAATGACTGGGAACGTTCAACTGACTGGGAACGTTCAAATGACTGGGAACGTTCAACTGACTGGGAACGTTCAACTGACTGGGAACGTTCAACTGACTGGGAACGTTCAAATGACTGGGAACGTTCAAATGACTGGGAACTTTAAAATGCCTGGGAACGTTCAAATGACTGGGAACGTTCAAATGACTGGGAACGTTCAAATGACTGGGAACGTTCAACTGACTGGGAACGTTCAACTGACTTGGAACGTTCAACTGACTGGGAACGTTCAAATGACTGGGAACGTTCAAATGACTGGGAACGTTCAAATGACTGGGAACGTTCAAATGACTGGGAACGTTCAAATGACTGGGAACTTTGAAATGACTGGGAACGTTCAAATGACTGGGAACGTTCAACTGACTGGGAACGTTCAACTGACTGGGAACGTTCAAATGACTGGGAACGTTCAAATGACTGGGAACGTTCAAATGACTGGGAACGTTCAAATGACTGGGAACGTTCAAATGACTGGGAACTTTGAAATGACTGGGAACGTTCAAATGACTGGGAACGTTCAACTGACTGGGAACGTTCAACTGACTGGGAACGTTCAACTGACTGGGAACGTTCAAATGACTGGGAACGTTCAAATGACTGGGAACGTTCAAATGACTGGGAACGTTCAAATGACTGGGAACGTTCAAATGACTGGGAACTTTGAAATGACTGGGAACTTTGAAATGACTGGGAACGTTCAAATGACTGGGAACGTTCAAATGACTGGGAACGTTCAAATGACTGGGAACGTTCAAATGACTGGGAACGTTCAAATGACTGGGAACTCTAAAATGACTGGGAACGTTCAAATGACTGGGAACGTTCAAATGACTGGGAACGTTCAAATGACTGGGAACGTTCAAATGACTGGGAACGTTCAAATGACTGGGAACTTTGAAATGACTGGGAACGTTCAAATGACTGGGAACGTTCAAATGACTGGGAACTTTGAAATGACTGGGAACGTTCAAATGACTGGGAACGTTCAAATGACTGGGAACGTTCAACTGACTGGGAACGTTCAACTGACTGGGAACGTTAAACTGACTGGGAACTTTCAAATGACTGGGAACTTTGAAATGACTGGGAACTTTGAAATGACTGGGAACGTTCAAATGACTGGGAACGTTCAAATGACTGGGAACGTTCAAATGACTGGGAACGTTCAAATGACTGGGAACTTTGAAATGACTGGGAACGTTCAAATGACTGGGAACGTTCAACTGACTGGGAACGTTCAACTGACTGGGAACGTTCAACTGACTGGGAACGTTCAAATGACTGGGAACGTTCAAATGACTGGGAACGTTCAAATGACTGGGAACGTTCAACTGACTGGGAACGTTCAACTGACTGGGAACGTTCAACTGACTGGGAACGTTCAACTGACTGGGAACGTTCAAATGACTGGGAACGTTCAAATGACTGGGAACGTTCAAATGACTGGGAACTTTGAAATGACTGGGAACGTTCAAATGACTGGGAACGTTCAAATGACTGGGAACTTTGAAATGACTGGGAACGTTCAAATGACTGGGATCTTTCAAAGGAAAAGGTATAAAATAAGATTGTCTTGGAATTAGATCAACTGCTTTACAGGTTATTAAATTGCTTAACATTATAGTAATCACAAGTGATAGACTTATTTCTGGTCAATTTCAGGACATTTGAATCTGCATCAACACAGTCATTATATTTATAATTCGCTTCATTAATATCTAATGGGTTGAAGACCATGTTATCAGGGTTGATATCCTTGACTTCATTAATATCTAATGGGTTGAAGACCATGTTATCAGGGTTGATATCCTTGACTTCATAAATATCTAATGGGATGAAGACCATGTTATCAGAGTTGATATCCTTTACTTCATTAATATCTAATGGGATGAAGACCATGTTATCAGAGTTGATAACGCTATCCATCCCTGTCGCGGGATCATTTTAGTCAGCAACCGCTGAATAGCATAGCGCAACAGTCAAATAATATTACTAAAAAATATTAACATTCATGAAATCACAAGTGCAATATTGCAAAACACAGCTTAGCCTTTTGTTAATCCACCTGTCGTCTCAGGTTTTGAAATTATGCTTTACAGCGAAAGCAATCCAAGCATTTGTGTAAATGTATCGATATTCTTATTAGATGTATTATTATTCTTATTAGCATTATGTACACTTAGCATCAGGAAGCTTGGTCACGAAAATCAGAAAAGCAATCAAATTAACCGTTTACCTTTGATGATCGTCGGAAGTTTTCACTCACGAGACTCCCAGTTACACAACAAATGTATACCCAAAATACCGACGTTTGTTTGTTGCGTTATGTTCAGAAATCCACAGGAAAGAGCGGTCACGACAACGCAGACGGAAATTTCAAATAGTCTTCATAATGTCCACAGAAACGTTTTTTATAACCATTCCTCAGGTAGTTTTTAAAATAGTCTGTGTAGCTTTTTCAATAACAGCGGGAGGAACAATGGCGGCTTTACTCTGTAGCGCAAAAACTCACTCTGAGAGCCCCCACCTTTCCACTTACGCAATGTGATCTTTCACGCTCATTTTTCAAAATAAAAGCCTGAAACTATGTCTACAGACATAGAAATCCATCCACATACATACAGTGTGTAAGCACACACACACATGCACCCGCACACAAAAACACCCAGACACACACACAACACAGCCTGCCTCCCTCCCCTTCCCTACACATACACCTCTCCATCCATAGATCCATGTTCTGAGGGTCCTTCACCACACTAGGTAATATGCCCAGCCTCTGTCTGTCTCCATCTCTGATTGTGTCAGGGCTTACAGAGCTGAGTCTCTCTCTCTCTCTCTCTCTCTCTCTCTCTCTCTGTGTGTCTGCTAGAGATGGAGTTGAGAGAGAACCGCTTCACTCGGTCAATAGGCTTATAAGACTATCAGGGACTATTGATCGTGCCGGAGATTGGGGCCAAAGCTACCCTAATTGTTTTTTTACTAGCCTGTAGGTAAAGACAACAGTCACTGGCCCACACCACTCATGAATCTTACATCTGTTTTGTTGTGAAAGCACTGGGAGTTAATAGCCTTTGATTACTGGGGAGGGGTGTGTGTGTGTTTGCTAGGAGGGGTAGGGTGTGTGTGATGCTATGTGCAGCCTCAATTGGTATCGAATGGTCATATGTGGACTGGCCTCACTAGGCCAATATTGGCACCACTGGTTCTAACAAACATATGTTTACCATCTTTCTCCCTCCCCTCCTCTTTGCGGTAGTGTAGGTCCCTCTCACTCTGGTTTACTCAGTCACTCACCAGTCCTAATTTATCCTCATCAACATCACACACACTGCGCCGGAAAGGAATCATCCAGCGTTGCAGACATTGTTATCCAATCCATGGATAACGGTACATTCTCAGCGTTGTTAGGTCAATACATGCTGCGTGAAGTCCAGAACATCTCTCCGTCCAGCCTGTGTGTGTGTGTGTGTGTGTGTGTGTGTGTGTGTGTGTGTGTGTGTGTGTGTGTGTGTGTGTGTGTGTGTGTGTGTGTGTGTGTGTGTGTGTGTGTGTGTGTGTGTGTGTGTGTGTGTGCGCGTGTGTGTGTGTGAAGTCCTATCTGTATGTGCAGCCTCCCCAGTGTCCGCTGTGTGTGGATTTATTTCCCATGTTTGTTTATTGTGGAGAGCAGCGAGTTTGTTTGTGCCTGGCTGTCAGAGAGACCGGCCTGGTGTGATGAAAGACACTTGGACCTTCCCATCCATTTCGCATTTGCTCCAATCAATTATTCAACAGGACAGCCAATTAAAAATGAGGGAGAGCGGTCAGGGCCTCGCCCCCCCCGAAGGCCGCCACTACACAACTCTCTCCGTGAATAATTGGTGCAATTAATTTAGCATTGAGCAATACAGGCGTTCTCTCTCTCTGTCTCTCTCTCTCTCTCTTTCTCTGTCTCTCTCTCTCTCTCTCTCTCTCTCTCTCTCTCTCTCTCTCTCTCTCTCTCTCACACTCTCTCACTCTCTCACTAGGCTACTATACCGCTGAGCCACTCAACACAGAGTGGCTCAAAACACACACGTACAGCTAGGCACACAATCGCCATTCCACACACATATCACACATACTGTATACACACACACACACACGTTTGTCTTCTTATCCTTGTGGGGACCAAACAATTGATTCAATTGAGCTATGGCAGTGTATTACAAATCAATTTGACAGTACCTTTGGCAGTATTTCAATCAGAAGGAGGTATGGTTTGATATGGCTGAAAGACATCAGAAAGGTGTTGGGAAGTTCAGAAGAGCACCGGGAAATGATGATATATGATCTTCTGTGTAGAAAAGCACACCACCATTAATGATGTTCTTCTTCCCTCTGTCTGGTTTAGTGGCAGGTATTGTCCACTTCGTTCTAATGAGTCCTGTGCGGCTTGTGGGCATTGTAGAGGGAAACAGATAAATTGAGTCCTTTCAGAAAGTATGTGTATAGCCCTTGACTTTTTCCACATTTTGTTGCGCTACAGCCTGAATTTGATATGGATTTGTGGTCACTGGCTGACACACAAACACCCCATTATTAAAAAAATGAAAAGCTGAAATGTATTCAACCCCTTTGTTATGGCAAGCCTAAATACGTTCAGGAGTAAGCATTTGCTTAACAAGTCACATATTAAGTTGCACGGACCCACCCTGTGTGCAATAATAGTGTTTACATTATTTTTGAATGGCTACCTCATATATTTACTCCACACACAGAATTACAGTGCCTTTGGAAAGTATTCAGACCCCTTGACCTTTTCCACATTTTGTTACGTTACAGCCTTATTCTACAATAGATTAAAGAAAACAATTTCCTCAGCAATCTACACACAATACCCAATAATGAAAAAGCGAAAACAGGTTTTTTGGAATTTTTTGCAAATGTATTAAAAACAAAAAACATAAATACCTTATTCAGACACTTTGCTATGAGACTCGAAATTGTGCTCAGGTGCATTCTGTTTCCATTGATCATATTTGAGACGTTTCTACAACTTGATTGTACATAACTGCTGCTCATTCCGTTTGCTCGGAAATGGATAAATGGCGTCCATAGAGACACATACCAGCAGTACTACACCTACACCTGTCGACGACACAAGTTGTTCTGCTTCCACGAGCACATCCAAAGATAGCACCAGTAATTCTACATTTGTTGTTAGCCCAGCTAGCATGTCCGAAGAGCTGCTGCGCCCTTACCCGGGAAAGCACCGGACAACAGATGCGGACTTTGGACCATCGAAGAGGTGCAAATATGATGAGAACTACTTTGATTTGGGGTTCACTTATATTGGGAGTAGTGCCTTTCCTCAGCCAGAGTGTGTTATATGTGCAAAAGTACTATCTCACAACTCGATGAAACCTTCACTCTTGCGCAGACGTTTAGAAACAAAACATGCCAATTTGAAAAATAAGCCGCCAGAGTTTTTTGAGCGAGGATTAAGTGTTAAGACATGTATAAAAGCAACAGATACCATTAATAAGAAGGGGCTAGATGCGTCTTATTTGATGAGCTACTGAGTGGCTAGGACAGGCAAGCCCCATACTATTGTGGAGGACTTAATTCCTCCCACTGCCGTGGATATGGCTGGGACAATGCTGAGGGAAAAGTCCAAAAAAACTATACAGACAATGCCTTCATCAAACAACACTGTTTCACGACGCATTAGAGAGATGGCAGGAGATATTTTGAAGCAATTACTGCTTTGCATACAAGCCAGTGAGTTCTATGCAGTCTATCTAGGTGATGTTTTTTCTCGCCTGAATGATCTGAATCATGGATTACAGGGACTCTGCAACTATATTCAATGTGCGGGACAAAATTGAGGCTATGGTTAAAAAGTTGGAGCTTTTCTCGTGTCTGCATTAACAAGGACAACACACAGGTCTTTCCATCATTGTATGATTTTGTGTGCAAATGAACTCAAGCTTACGGGACAATGTCAAATGTGATATAGCTTAGCACCTGAGTGAGATGGGTGCGCAGTTACGCAGGTACTTTCCCTAAACGTAGGACACAAACAACTGGATTCTTTATCCCTTTCATGCCCTGCCTCCAGTCCACTTACCGGTATCTGAACAAGAGAGCCTCATCGAAATTACAACAAGCAGTTTTGTGAAAATTGAATTTAATCAGAAGCCACTGCTAGATTTCTGGAATGGGCTACGCTCAGAGTATCCTGCCTTGGCAAATTGCACTGTTAAGACACTGATGCCCTTTGCAACCACGTACTTACAGTTGAAGTCGGAAGGTTACATACACCTTAGCCAAATACATTTAAATTCAGTTTTTCACAATTCCTGACATTTAATCGCAGTAAAAATTCCCTGTTTTAGGTCAGTTAGTATCACCACTTTATTTTAAGAATGTGAAATGTCAGAATAATAGTAGAGAGAATTATTTATTTCAGCTTTTATTTCTTTCATCACATTCCCAGTGGGTCAGAAGTTTACATACACTCAATTAGTATTTGGTAGCATTGCCTTTAAATTGTTTAACTTGGGTCAAACTTTCAGGTAGCCTTCCACAAGCTTCCCACACTAAGTTGGGTGAATTTTGGCCCATTCCTCCTGACAGAGCTGGTGTAACTGAATCAGGTTTGTAGGCCTCCTTGCTTGCACACGCTTTTTCATTTCTGCCCACAAATTTTCTATAGGATTGAGGTCAGGGCTTTGTGATGGCCACTCCAATACCTTGACTTTGTTGTCCTTAAACCATTTTGCCACAACTTTGGTAGTATGCTTGGGGTCATTGTCCATTTGGAAGACCCATTTGCGACCAAGCTTTAACTTCCTGACTGATGTCTTGAGATGTTGCTTCAATATATCCACATAATTTTCCTTTCTCATGGTGCCATCTATTTTGTGAAGTGCACCAGTCCCTCCTGCAGCAAAGCACCCCCATAACATGATGCTGCCACCCCGTGCTTCACGGTTGGGATGGTGTTCTTCGGCTTGCAAGCCTCCCCCTTTTCCTCCAAACATAACCATGGTTATTATGGTCAAATAGTTCTATTTTTGTTTCATCAGACCGGGGGACATTTCTCCAAAAAGTACGATCTGGCTTTTTTTATGGCGGTTTTATTGAGCAGTGGCTTCTTCCTTGCTGAGCGGCCTTTCAGGTTATGTTGATATACGACTCCTTTTACTGTGGAGATAGATACTTTTGTACCTGTTTCCTCCAGCATCTTCACAAGGTTCTTTGCTGGTGTTCTGGGATTAATTTGCCTTTTTGCACCAAAGTACGTTCATCTCTAGGAGACAGAACGCGTCTCCTTCCTGTGTTTATACTTGCGCACAGTCAACTTAGTGTATGTAAACTTCTGACCCACTGGAATTGTGATACAGTGAATTAAACAATCGTTGGAAAAATTACTTGTGTCATACACAAAGTAGACGTCCTAACCGACTTGCCAAAACTATAGTTTGTTAACAAGAAACTTGTGGAGTGGTTGAAAAACAAGTTTTAATGACTCCAACCTAAGTGCATGTAAACTTCCAACTTCAACTGTATGTGAGAGTAGATTCTCGGCCCTCACTCTCATGAAAACTAATTACAGGCACAGAGTGTGTGTGGAAAATGATTTAAGACTGAGACTCTCTCCAATACAACCCAACATTGCAAAGTTATGTGCATCCATTCAAGCACACCCTTCTCATTAACCTGTGGTGAGTTATTCACAATTTTCGATGAACAAATAAGGTTTTATATGTAAGATGGTTAAATAAAGAGCAAAATGAATTGATTTTATTATTATTTGTGCCCTGGTCCTATAAGAGCTCTTTGTCACAACCCAGCTTGTGGGAAGTGACAAAAACTCACACTCATTCTTATGTTTATTAAATGTATCGTATGGTGTGTGTGTGGCGGGCTTATAATAATGGCAACAAAAAAAAAACATTTGAGAGTGCGCTGACCGTGGTGCTAGAGGGGGTACTCAGCTGGAGGTTGAATGTTTGAAAGGGTACGGGACTATAAAAAGTTTGGGAACCACTGTTCTACCGCATTAGATGCTCAAAAACATCTCTTGAAGGTGGATTTACCTTTTGCCTGAGGAATATGGATTGGTAAAGAGTTCCATTCAGCTCTGGCTCTCAATAAAACTGTAGATTTAAGGCGATTTTGTCCTTGGCTTAGGTTGTCTTAGATACCCTGAATTTACCTGTCTGGTTTGCTAGTTATGCGTGTTGCTAGTATGTACTAACTGGCCTGAAAAATACTGTGGTTTTTTGAAAAAAATACAACATTTCTAAAGTAAATCAGAAGACTAGATAGTGGACGGGATTTGTTTTCAACGTGAAGCCGTGGGAGATTCTGATGCATTTACATAATATTCATACAGCCCGAACAATGAAGAGCTAATCAGGCAGCCCTGTTTTGAGCAACGTCTTTATATATCTATTTGCTGCAGATGACCATATATTTTTTTTAATTTTACCTTTGTTTAACTAGGCAAGTCAGTTAAGAACAAATTCTTATTTTCAATGACGGCCTAGGAACAGTGGGTTAACTGCCTGTTCAGGGGCAGAACGACTACCTTGTCAGCTCGGGGATTCGAACTTTACTAGTCCAACGCTCTAACCACTAGGCTACCCTGCCGCCCCGGACAGTACTCTAAGTGTGACCAGGGATGGAATCACCTGATTCAGAGTGCTAGATGTTACATACTCTGAACATTTTCAAGTAATAGCAATTCCCTTACCCATCTTAATTCCAATGTTATCTCTGTGTTCTGACCATGATAAAGCTGCGTCCAACATGATGTCGTAGTTTCCTTTCACTATTTTGACTGTTACCAGACGTCTGAGCGCACCCCCATACCTAGGCACTTATTAAAAATACGAGAGATTGGGTTAGATATTTGGTTAGCTGTAACTCTAAGTAATTTGGTGTCAAGATTATCTGTACCAGGTGCCTTGTCATCCGAAAGAGACAACATCGTCCTTTTCTACCTCTTCCCTTACTACTTGGTGAAATTTTGAACATGCATTGCCTCTCCTTCGCGGTACCATCTTTTATAAGAGCCATCAGTTGGAATCATAGCATTCCTCAACGTGTCCACTTTTGCCTGTAAAACATTAATTAAAGTAGTTTGCGGTGTCGTGTGGTTTTGTAATAAATATACCCACTGATTCAACAAAATGATTCAACAAAATGTTCGGATTCCTACCCATAACAGCGTTCAACGTTCTCCACAGTTTTTTTCCCCCATCACCCTTCACTTCATCAATGTTATGCTGATAGAAACCCTCCTTCTTTCCTTTGTTGAGTTTGGTCACAAGATTTCTTCATTTACAATAACTTTGCTTGTCAAACAGAGTGCCAGATGTATCTGCTGCTTTTTTGTCTCAGCTCATCATCAATCGATGGGGCACCGTTTGACCTCACAGTGCATTTTCTTAAAGGGGCGTGCTTGTCAGCTATGCTCAAGAATAATTTCATAAATGCACTTTTCAGTGACATTTCCGGATCATCCTTACTACACACTTCTAACCGTTGCACATTCTTAATCTCACCCACAAACGAGTCCTGATTGAACCCTCTGCAGGACCGTACATAGATTACCTAGTGAGTGCAACTAAGTTATGATCACTGCAACCTAGTGCCACTGATACAGCTTTAGAACAAAGTTCAGCCATGTTTGTAAAAATGGGATCGATAGAAGTTGATGACATGACACCAGATCTGAACGGAGCAAAGTACAGAGAGATTCTTGATGAAAACCTGCTCCAGAGTACGCAGGACCTCAGACTGGGGCAAAGGTTCACCTTCCAACAGGACAACGACCCTGAGCACACAGCCGTGACAACTAAGGAGTGGCTTCGGGACAAATCAGTTTTTGCTTTATCATTATGGGGTATTGTGTGTAGATTGATGAGAAAGAAATGTAATACGTTTTAGAATCAGACTGTAACCTAACAAAATGTGGAAAAAGTCAAGGGGTCTGAATACTTTCCGAAGGCATTGTATCTGTAAGGTCCCTCAGTCAAGCAGACCATTTCAAACACAGATTCAACCACGTAGACCAGGGAGGTTTTCCAATGCCTTGCAAAGAGCACCTATTTGTAGATGGGTAAAAAGAAAAGAAGCAGACATTGAATATCCCTTTGATCATGGTGACGTTATTGATTATACTTTGGGTGGTGTATCAATACACCCAGCCACTACAAAGATACAGGCTTCCTTCCTAACTCGGTTGCCGGAGAGGAAAGAAACCGCTCAGGGATTTCACCATGAGGCCAATGGTGACTTTAAAACAGTTACAGGCTGAGGATGGAAAAAACAAGGACATTTCTAAGTGACCCAAACTTTTGAACGGTAGTGTATATATATATACTGTGTATATATACCAGAAAATCAGCTCCAACGTATTTTAATTATGGAAATCTGTTCCCAAGTATTCCCACACATAGTGGGGAGATACAGTATTTGTGATCGTATACAAATGTAAGCCAAGTTTAAAATGATTATGTTTGATTCAAATATTATATCTGTTTGCGATCAATTTGCAGTCTACAAATGATTTGTAATTCTGTTCCAGCCCCCCTGACCATACTCTCAAAGAAAGTGCCTGATCCCTGCCATAAGGGCATGCTTTGTAACATACACTCATTCGGATGCACAAATGTACACTTTCAGTTCGGTTTCAAGTCCCAGAGTTAGGCCTTAAATTATAGCCGTACAAAGGAATTCTGTGCATTTCTCCCTGTTACTTTCTCTTATCTCAATTATGGGCTACCCTCCCGAGATGGTGCCTGTGAGGAGGATAATTACACACACACACACACACAAACACACACACATACAAGAATGCTAGTGACAGCTAAATTCCACCACAGCTTTGATTTATTCAATCACAACAGAAGCATTATGATGGACCCCACCTCCACCCCTCCCATCACCCCCTCTCTCTTTATTGATCAATCCCCCCCCCCCCCCCCCCCCCTCCCACCACCTCTTTTCATAGCCAGATTGACAGTTGAGTAATTTCTCTGTCGGCGATGACTGACGGATGGTAATGGGAAGACGTTTCAGCATGGCATTACAACACAAAATGATTTCCAATTTACCGCTCATCAAAAGTACTCTCACAAAAAAAAGAGTGAGAAAGACACAGAGGGAGCGAGGGTTAGGGAAGGAAAGAGAGGGAAGCGGTAGAAGAGAATGAAAAAAACAACAGCCGATTTATCGCTTCAATTACTGATATTTTACGTTTAGTTTAAAGCGACATGTTTTTGTAATGTGACAGGCTTCACTGGATTTGAAAAACCTCTTCAGACCCTCTCCAGTCTTGGCTCGGGAGATAATGACGGGGGAGGGGGAGAAGAGAAGAGGGGGAGGGAGTGATAGCTGTGAATCCAGAGCCTCTTCAGATAGCTCTGTCTGCCTGTCTGTCTTGGGGTTAGGGAGATCATGCCAGAGCCTCGACGTGGAGTTTTTGTTTTATTTTATTGTACCTCGCCTGTCACTGGGAGGGGGACAAGGGTATGGGTGGGGGTGGCAGTTTTGGGGGCCTCTATAAAGCTATTTACGTTATATAGAACGTGTCGGGATGAGACAGACAGGGATGAGACAGACAGGGATGAGACAGACAGGCAAACAGATTTTCTCAGCCAGTTGAAATCATGAATTGGCATAGTTGGCATAATTTATATGGATTTATACAAAGAAATGTCACTAGAAAACAGGTCACACTAAACGAAATGCAGCTTGGTTTGCAGTCTTCCAGCTTCAGTTTGAAGTGATTGTGTTAGCTGTGTTGCTGGTTAGCTCCTCTGAACAACAGTGTCCTGACGAGAGAGCCCATTTTCTATGTCAGGTATAATCGCGCATCATTAGCTCATAGTTATGGATGTATCCAAATAAATGTCACTAGTAAACAGCTTAAACAAATGCAAATGCAGCTACTTTGCTGTTTTTCTGGCTGCACTGTTTGAGGTGACTGTAAGTTAGCCGTAGTTGGCTAGCTAGCAAGCAAGGGATAAGAACGGCAATGGAACATTTAGAACGAACAACTGGGTCACGTCCATAGATACAGAACAAAAAGACTTCATGACTGGGCTGCGTCTCTTGCAACAGGAATGTTAGAACGAACGACCAGCCGGCTCGGGTAGAAACCTTAAGATTTGTGTCGGGAACTTTAACTCGTGGACGTTTTAATCACTTAATAATTCATAAACAAATGTGATATTTGTAAATCACTATAGATAATTGGTAGGTCTACCATTACTTGTTACTAATGTGAACTTTCATTATCCTCCCTCCACATGAAGGAGAGAAATGATCAAATATGTTAAAGATAAGGGGGGTTTTGGTAACAGGATTATAAGGCACAAGGCATTATTGCTTAAACTTACAGAAGGTAAACAATTTCTCCAAAATGAAATATTCAGTGAATTCGGAAGTATTCAGACCCCTTCACTTTTTCCACATTTTGTTACTTTACAGCCTTATTCTGAAACGGGTTTTTAGATATTTTTTGAAATTTAAATATCACATTTTCATAAGTATTCAGACCCTATACTCAGTACTTTGTCGAAGCACCTTTGGCAGTGATTACAGCCTCGAGTCTTCTTGGGTATGACACTGCAAGCTTGGCACACCTGTTTTTTGGGAGTTTCTCTCATTCTTCTCTGCAGATTCTCTCAAGCTCTGTCAGGTTGGATGGGGAGCGTTGCTGCACAGCTATTTTTAGGTCACTCCAGAGATGTATGATCAGGTTCAAGTCCAGGCTCTGGCTGGGCCATTCAAGGACATTCAGAGACTTGTCATGAAACCAGTCCTGCGTTGTCTCGGCTGTGTGCTTAGGGTTGATATCTTGTTGGAGGGTGACCTTCGGTTTTCATCAAGGATCTCTCTGTACTTTGCTTTGTTCATCTTCCCCTCGATCCTGACTAGTCTCCCAGTCCCTGCCACTGAAAAACATCTCCACAGCATGATGCTGCCACCACCATGCTTCACCTTAGGGATGGTGCCAGGTTTCCTCCAGACGTGATGCTTGGCATCAGGCCAAAGAGTTCAATCTTGCTTTCATCAGACCAGAGAATCTTGTTTCTCATGGTCTGACAGTCTTTAGGTGTCTTTTGGGAAACTCCAAGAGGGCTGTCATGTGCCTTTTACTGAGGGGTTGCGTCTGGCCACTCTACCATAAAGGCCTGATTGGTGGAGTGTTGCAGAGATGGTTGTTCTTCTGGAAGGTCCTTCTGGAAGGTTCTCCCATTTCCACAGCGGAACTCTGGAGCACTTTCAGTACCCATCGTGTCCTCCCTAACCAAGGCCTTCTCCCCCGATTGCTCAGTTTGGCCGGATGGCCAGGTCTAGGAAGAGTCTTGGTGGTTCCAAACTTCTTCCATTTAAGAATCATTGATGCCACTGTGTTCTTGGGGTCCTTCAATGCTGCTGAAATATTTCGGTACCCTTCCCCAGATCTGTGCCTCGACACAATCCTGTCTCGGTGTGCTACGGACAATTCCTTCGACCTCATGGCTTGGTTTTTGCACTGACATGCACTGCCAACTGTGCGCTGACACGCACTGCCAAATCTTATATAGACAGGTGTGTGCCTTTCCAAATCATGTCCAATCAATTGAATTTACCCCTGGTGGACTCCAATCAAGTTGTAGAAACATCTCAAGGATGATCAATGGAAACAAGATGCACCTGAGCTCAATTTCAAGTCTCGTAGCAAAGGGTCTGAATACTTATGTAAATAAGGTATTTCAGTTTTTTATTTGCAAGCATTTCTAAAAACCCGTTTTCGCTTTGTCATTGTGGGGTATTGTGTGTAGATTGACGAGGAAAATGTTTTATCTAATCAATTTTAGAATAAGGCGTAACAAAATGTGGAAACTTCAAGGGGTCTGAATACTTTACCGAATGCACTGTGTTGATATTAGTTGGCATGGGTCTTTACGTCAACATTATTGTGTCTGATGTACTGTATTTATGATACCTTTTAAGACTTTTCTGGCCAATGTTCTCTAAGACTAATTTTCCATCTGTTTATCCAGACATCAAAGCATTATGCCTAATTTTTAAGATGGAAAGTTATTAAAAAATGTATCTATGCCTTCATTTCCCAACAAATTTAGACTCTTAGATTTCATTTGACACCCAATTGATATGCTCCTATGAACTTCACATGTTGGTACTCATGGGTCCTTTTACATGGAAATGCCCACCTCTAAATCCTGACCTCTGATCAGAGACTTTACCTGCAGTTCTATCTGAAACTCCCTCCCTCACTCACTGTCTCAGCAGTGCTGCCCAGGTACCATGGAAGAAAACTGTGGGGAACCATCCACATCCTCCTCACCCACCTGCAGCCTCATGAAATCCTCTGCATCCACTCAGACCTTATCCTAGACAGTATGAGTGCAACTGTATCGTCTCCTTTCCCCTCTCCGTGCCCTCCCGTCCCCAGCTGTTCAAAGAGTCACCTGAGAGATTGATAAGTTCATGCTGTAAGCGCTTTGTTTGGAGAGCCTCCCGGAGTGAGAGAAAAACACCACCTGCTTGGCGAAGGAGCGTAGGGAGTTAGTCTAACAGGTCTGTGTGTGTCAGGCTGGGCGGGCGGCGTTGAGGGAAGGTTGGGGGGAGACGGCCGCCAAAACGCACCGTGGGCCCTTGACATCTGAGAGCGAGCACTGCCCCGTGCCGTGTTGGCCCCAAGTGACCGGCGCTACGCCGTTGCACCGTCAAGCAGGCTGTTGCAGATACCTCTGCATGCCCCCCCTCCCAACCACACACACACACTCATGCACACATCTGACGGCGGGAACAGCTGTTCTGTTAAACATGCTGTATGGCACCATATGCTTCATCTACCATATATGGCTTCATATCATATCAGCTCCAACAACATGGAGGATCGGAGTCAGCCCAGTGGCAGTCACCCACATAGAGGATCGGAGTCAGCCCAGTGGCAGTCACCCACATAGAGGATTGGAGTCAGCCCAGTGGCAGTCACCCACATAGAGGATCGGAGTCAGCCCAGTGGCAGTCACCCACATGGAGGATCGGAGTCAGCCCAGTGGCAGTCACCCACATGGAGGAACGGAGCCAGCCTAGTGGCAGTCACCCAAGTGGAGGATCGGAGTCAGCCCAGTGGCAGTCACCCACGTGGAGGATCGGAGTCATCCCAGTGGCAGACACCCACATGGAGAATCGGAGTCAGCCCAGTGGCAGTCACCTACATGGAGGAACGGAGCAAGCCCAGTGGCAGTCACCCACATGGAGGAACGGAGCCAGCCTAGTGGCAGTCACCCAAGTGGAGGATCGGAGTCAGCCCAGTGGCAGTCACCCACGTGGAGGAACGGAGCAAGCCCAGTGGCAGTCACCCACATGGAGGATCGGAGTCATCCCAGTGGCAGACACCCACATAGAGGATTGGAGTCAGCCCAGTGGCAGTCACCCACATAGAGGATCGGAGTCAGCCCAGTGGCAGTCACCCACATGGAGGATCGGAGCCAGACCAGTGACAGTCACCCACATGGAGGATCAGAGTCATCCCAGTGACAGTCACCCACATGGAGGATCAGAGTCATCCCAGTGACAGTCACCCACATGGATGATCAGAGCCAGACCAGTGACAGTCACCCACATGGAGGATCGGAGCCAGACCAGTGACAGTCACACACATGGAGGATCGGAGTCAGCCCAGTGACAGTCATCCACATGGAGGATCGGAGTCAGCCCAGTGACAGCCACCCACATGGAGGATCGGGTGTCAGCCCAGTGACAGTCACCCACATGGAGGATCAGAGTCAGCCCAGTGACAGTCACCGACATGGAGGATCGGAGTCAGCCCAGTGACAGTCACCCACATGGAGGATCGGAGCCAGCCCAGTGACAGTCACCAACATGCAGTTACACTGTACATGCCATTTAGCCAAACACTCGCATTGGCTAAATGGCATGTACAGTGTAAATCAAGATATAGCCGATATGAGGAATGATAAATATATTTTTCTTTAAAAAGCATAAAGTTTTTCATGCACGCATGTACGAGCGCGTCTAGTTTTTTGGTGCAGGACCGTGACACTTTATCCGTCCTCGCCATTAGAATCCCCGAATATAACTTACGGTATTCAATCATTTTGATTAAAAGCCAAGATCTCGAACAGTACTGTTGGGAGTGGAGAGGCCTAAGCAGCCAGCCACGTTTGAGAATTCATATATTTTCATAAACTTTTAACAATGTCAATGAGACACGTCTTCAATCTTTGGTCCACGCGACAGCGGGGCATTCAATCTTTCTTTAGCTTTTCGACAGAAAATTTGAATACGAGCACAGTGTTATTAATGTGATGGTTGTTACGGGGGGGGGGGGGCTTCACGGGGTGATTCGCAGAGGGGGTTTTATTAGTTTTGGAGACACTTGAAGCTGAGGAATAAGAGGGAACGGGAGGAAGCAGGGAGGGCGAACACAGAAAGCAACGCTCGGCTAGGTCAAACACAGGGACTTGTTTGGTCTTAGCACGTACAGTATGTTAAGATTCTAATTCGGCACGCCCAATTAACAACACTAACAAACCAAGGGGATTCATTCCTACAATATCCTACCAGCTACAGTTTTCAATGTTCGACAGGTTAAGATTGTGGCTTGTATATTTGTTTTGTTTAGATTTTTGCGGGGGTCCTATCCACAATCTTCATTATTTCTCTGTATTATAGTCAAAATGTTCCTCAACTTTTGCTCTACTGTAAATGTATCTGTTGAAGACAGGCACATTTGAGGCATACCTTCCTAAACTGAGGTTCAATCTTACATGGACAGTTTGTGGTTGACGTCAGTGTATTTGTTTATTGGTGTTAACTCTAACTAATCACACTATTAAAACCTAAAAAGCAAAGTAGAAGAAGCCCAGTTTTGCCCAAGAAAAAATGGTGTCAATTTCTTCTGAAAAAATACCCATAAATGTATGAAGTGAAGTATAGATAGTGACTTATATGGATGATGTTTGGAGTGATATACTACATTTGGAACACTGATAAATACCATGACTATGAAATGCACTTCAAATTTCCCCGACTGACCTTGTCCTTGATGTTATGAAGACACTGCCTTGGCTAACATCAAATGATTTGCCAATAGTACAATCGATCAATTTGTACATCTAAATTGAACACGTTACACAATCCATAACAATTGTGCAAGGTATAGATGTGTCCTAAATGGGACCCTATTCTCTATATAGCACGCTACTTTTGACCAGAGCCTTATGGACCATACCATGAAGGGAATCGGGTGCCATTTGGGATGTACCCCTTTGACACATCTTTGGTGTCATCGGAGGAGCCATAGAGGCGCCTGGGTAATAGACAGGAATTATTACGTGTCTGGTTACATGTAACTCTGGTGGCCATTTTATCTCCATCCACTGTGCTGTTGTAGATATCCACCTGTCAATAGTCACACCAGGTCAAACACTATGCTGACATTATTATTGTGTCTGTGTTTGTGTGTGTGTGCATACCAGTATCTATGTTTGTTGGT
This sequence comes from Oncorhynchus clarkii lewisi, assembly GCF_045791955.1. NCBI lineage: Eukaryota > Metazoa > Chordata > Actinopteri > Salmoniformes > Salmonidae > Oncorhynchus > Oncorhynchus clarkii. The sequence goes on from NC_092149.1 coordinate 35,702,036, forward strand.
CTCCAATTTCTCTCTCTCAGCCCTGTCCCCTTTCATCTCTCTGTGTCAGTGCTGTCATCAGGATGGATTGAGCCAGTCCCAGTCCCAGTCCCCCCCCCCCCCCCCGTCCCCCGTCCCGTCCCCCCAGTGCAAACCAAACCACCACAAACAAACAGAGTGGGCTAATAACCCACTGGATAACAAGTAGACGCCCTCGTCCCTTTTGGGGACGTGAGGGGCTGTAGAGTTAGAGATATGGGCCTGGGTGCGTTGAGGTGTCTGATAGGGAGAGAGGAGAGATGGGGGGGTGAGGGGCCGGAGTTCCAGAGAGGTTCCTGTGATCGTTTGTAACGGGTACACTCTCTCATAGCACCTGCCCAAACCAGGCTCCCCTGTAATGACTCAGACTGATGGTGTTAATAAGACCGGCTGCCCCCCCTTGGCTAGTAGTGGAATGCCCCAACAAAGGTAGAGCCCCACAAGATTCAATGCACACACACACACACGCACTCACGGACTCAAGCAGGCACACACACGCTCATAGGCATAAACACACACACAAACACGGACGGTCGGGCGAACACACACACATCTCTAGCAAGCCTACCTTTCAAACGAGGGGGCGGGGGAAGAGAGAAAGGGTCCTTTCCTATCTATAAAAGAGATACAGAAATAATCATGGAAATGAAATGTGTTACTGTGAACATCTTTCTGCTGGAAGGAAAAGCAGGAACGATTATATATGTCTTCATGCATGTACAGATAATCTGTCTCTTTTTTATTTGATAGATAAACATCAGTAATTGTTGGTTGACTCGTTTGCACCCCGTATGGAAACATATAGCCGTTTTCATTCTACCAACTGTTTATTTGGTGTTCTCTCCAGCTTTGTAATGCTTCTGCTCTTCCGACATTTAATCTTTTATTTTGGGCTACTGATCACCTCTGAGGGTTGTGTGAGTAAACAGTGCTACTGTGTGACCAACACGAGGCGGATAGTAGTTTTTGTTTGCCTCTCTCTCTCTCTCTCTCTCTCTCTCTCTCTCTCTCATTCTCACTCTTTCTCTCATTACAAAATTAGCCAAACAAAGCCTGAGCACTATAAAGGAAAACACAATAACAGAGGCACTCGTTATGTGGAAATAAGAGGACACTTAATTGGGAATTGGCGGAGTCGCAGTATTTATTCCTGTACTGTCAGCACAGTCTCCAATCTCTCTTTCTCTCTCTCTTTCTCCAACTCTCCCACCTTTAAAATCACTCTCTCATCTCTCTCTCCTCCCTCACCCTGTCTCCCTGTCTTTCTCCCTCTGTCTAACTCTCTTTCTCGCCCTCTCTCTCTATCTGTCCCGGCCCGAGGTAAACATATTTTGCAGGAAAGCTGACGGAGAGCTTGTTTTAACAAGGTCAGCGAGTCAACGCCTGCCCTCGTCACGCCAGCCTGGCTGTGTGGTGGGCCGTCTGTGGTCTAGCCGCAGACGACACTGTGGCATCTCCACGGACAATTTATCCTCTACACCTTCAATAATTAAATAATGCTTCCTCTCCTCTTCTCTACTCTTTCTGCCTACACATCTCCTCTCCTTCTCCGCTTCTCCTCTTCCTCTCCTCTTCTGCACGACTCCTCTTCCCCTCCTACTCGTCTCCTCACATCTCATCTCCATCTCTCCGCTTCTCCTCTTCCTCTCCGGCTGTGAGTGTTTTTTGGAGAGCAGGCCTAAGTGCCACCAGGCCTCAGACTGACCGGCTTCCTCTAAGGCACGATGGACTGGCACTGAGGACTGCAGGTTTTACGAGAGAACACATAGTCCGTCGTCCAACACTAGTGTGTGTGTGTGTGGTGTGTGGTGTGTGTGGAGTGTGTGTGTGTGGAGTGTGTGTGTGTGGTGTGTGGTGTGTGGTGTGTGTGTGTGTGTGTGTGTGTGTGTGTGTGTGTGTGGAGTGTGTGTGTGTGGAGTGTGTGTGTGTGGTGTGTGGTGTGTGGTGTGTGTGGAGTGTGTGTGTGTGGAGTGTGTGTGTGTGTGTGGTGTGTGGTGTGTGTGTGTGTGTGTGTGTGTGTGTGTGTGTGTGTGTGTGTGTGTGTGTGTGTGTGGTGTGTGTGGTTGACCTGAGTGATGGGTGGTGACCCCCTGCCTGGCGCCTGCACTCCTCTCTCCCACCTTACAGACTTCCATAGCCGTGGCTTGTATTATTATTCACCATCGCCGTGTCCAAAGTTCTGCAACAGTGTTCCCTAATGAATGCGATCCAGGCGCTTTGATGAGACGTGTAACAAATGAAGGAACCGGTTTTGCATCTGTTCCGTCAAAGTTTTACTGCCGGTTACTAAGGTGACGGCTGAAATGGGAGGGTTATCTCTGTCGGTGTTAATCGATTGGATTTGATTGAGTGTGATTTTGAACGTCCCTCATTTCTCTGAGTTGACGGGTTGTTTCCTTCCCTGTGGTAAACATTGTAATCAGCGTGGATCTCCCACTCGGTCTCTGCCATGCTAGGACCCAGGTTAAGTGCAGTTGCAGGCTATTATACATCATTAGGGTAAGTAAGACTCAGCCACGGGGGGAAGAGAAATGGAGGCCTCGGATGGTTCATTCCTCATCGGCTGCATGGAGCTGAGGGAGGGTCGGGGAGGCAGGAATAAGGCCCGATATCTACACGCTCGCACGATCGGACACTCACACGCAAGCAAATATGTGTACGCATGCACACACACAGCCACATAGTCACAAATCACTGTGCCAAAAATACACTTTATAGGGGTTAAAATACCACACTAGCCAGCCAGCTAGTCGACAACACTACTCTACGTGGGAAGACAGAGTTGAAACTGGGACTTCTGGGATTTCTTTGTCTGTGTCTTTTTACAATTAGTCCCATATCAGAGCAGCAACCTCCAGTTGGGCTTGTAAAGTGTGGACTAGATCTGGGGGCCAGTGGAACCTTCACTCGTCTTGCAGAGGAGAAAGCAAAGTGAGAAGTGCTAGATAAAGGAGAGCAGGAGAAATAGTCATTGTTCTGATTACGGAGGAACAACAAAAAAATCCGTAGAGCTCAAACCGAGGAGAGAGCAGTGTTGAAAGACACTGTAGTTACTGCAACGAAGGCCACCTCCTCCCTCCGCCCGGAATGAAAACCTCAGGCCGGACGGCGCAGTGGAACCGCTCACATTTGAATGCTAATTTCGAGAAAGGACAGTTCGATGAATAGATCTGCTCTTCTCTCTGAAGAAAGGACTTGGCTGCATTAGAGATTGGAGTTTTAAATGCAATGTAAAGAAGAAGACAAAACACAAAAAAGAGGAGATATTTCCCCAATGTTTTTAAATTAAAGCCAGAAAGGGCATTACCAGGAGAGCATATTTTTCTACAGGCAATTACAAGGTCAATGCACCCTCAACATCCTCCTTTAAAGGTCCCCTATGTATGTTCTGGAATTGTGTTCTTGTATTCAACTTCTTTAATTGGCTCTGTAGTGGCTGCGCAGACACACACACGCGCGCACACACACACACACACACATATACATTTAATGTATATTTAATGCATTTAATGTGCACACACACACACGCACACAGACGTAGAGATCCAGTAGCTGGGGGAGCAGGGGGAGAGAAGCTGGTCTGGTTTGTCTCTCTGGGCTGGGTGACAGCTGTGTGTAAAGTCCTTTGAATCTGCCCACACTGTCATCTGTTCATATGAGATCCACACACACGCACACACGCACGCACACAGGCAAATACATGTTAAGCTGTTAAAGTGGTTTTGTGAAGCATTCCTTCATTATTGACTGGAGTCCATACCCAAAACCTGCAGTACCTTGAAAGGACAGAGATTGAAATTCAGGTGGCAGCAAACTGCAAAAGCGACAAAGAGTGAAGAAGAGAGAGGGAGAAGAAGACGAGCTGCGGAAGAGGCCGAGAGGACAGGGCAAAGAAGAGAGAGAGAGAGCTAGAGAGAGAGAGAGAGAGAGAGAGAGAGAGAGAGAGAGCTGGTTTACATTACACCGGAGATCGTCTTTGGCATGCGTCAGCCGGCGAGAGGCATCAATCACTCCATCTGTGTAAAATCACAAGCTGACTCCGATATTGCTAAATATTTATACTGTCAGATACACACAGGCAGTGCAGCTGAATGAGGGGCATTCATTAGGCCTGTCAGCCTGCAGATGGAGATTAGAGGGAAACCTCCCACCATGGTCGCCTCGCACCATCTCCCCAGCGCTATATTTAGCCCCTTCACCACGATAAATATCTCTGCAATGCCTCTGTTAGGTAAATACTGGGTAAATACGACCAGGGATGATCTGGAGGTAACGTAAATAGAACGTTGTGTCGTCGAGAGGTGACAACAGGGATGTAAACGCAGTAGGTTTGGTCAGGCCTGTTGCCTCGACTTTGCTAGGCCTTGCGCTACCAAATGTTTCTGTCTTTCGGTCTCTGTCTGTGTTTTTCTCTTTCTGTCTTGTCTGTCTTTCTCTTTATTTATTTTCTCTCTCTTTCTTTCGCTCCTCTCTTTCTCTTCGTCTATCTTCTTCGGTTTAGACGTGACGCAAGCGGCTCATATCTTTGATTACCCGCAGAGGGCTGACTATTTCATCTGTCTGTCTATCAGAGTATAGTAGCCTCCACACTCACCCCCCCTCTCTCTCTCTTTCTCTCTCTCTCTCTCCCACTCTCTCTCTCTCTCTAGCTCTCTCTCTCTGAAGCAACATAGCAAAGCAACAAAGAAATAGAAAACTTTTCCCGCTTAATTACAGTGGAAACCTCCAGGTTGATTCATGGGGAAAAAAATCTGCTTCTATTTCATAACGAATCATTGAGTCGCAGGGGAGTGTGAGGGATAGAGAAGGGACACAGGGATGGAGGGAGGAATGGCGAGAGCTCGGAGAAAGGGAAAGGCGTGTAATTATCTTCAGAACGTAGCCATCACCAGTAAATCCGTGGAGCCATCTGACATGGCTAATTAAGGAAGCAATCAAAGGTCCATCTCCCGAGAGTTGGATAGGGCGAGGTAGAGAGAGAGATAGAGGGGGCGAGAGAGAGGTGTAATGGGGAGAGTGAGAGAAGGGCAGGAAGGAGAGTTGAGGAGTGACTGAAGCAGCCGGTTCTTGTTGGGCTCTTTGTGATGATTCCATGTGTCAGTCCTCTGAGCGGAGGCTCCTGCAGGCCTAACTAACCCCAGCTCCTTTATCAAGCTTCGATCTGACGCTCACTAGCACAGATATTGTAAGTCAGTGTGCTATGCCCCAGTGGAAGGCTGTGTGTGTGCGTGAGTGTGTGCATGTTCGTGTACAGTTGAAGATGGAATTTTACATACACTTATGTTGGAGTCATTAAAGGCACAGTCAACTTAGTGTATGTAAACTTCTGACCCACTGGAATTGTGATACAGTGAATTATAAGTGAAATAATCTGTCTGTAAAAAATTGTTGGAAAAATTACTTGTGTCATGCACAAAGTAGATGTCCTACCCGACTTGCCAAAACTATAGTTTGTTGACAAGAAATTTGTGGAGTGGTTGAAAAACGAGTTTTAAACAGCTTGGAAAATTACAGAAAATGATGTCATGGCTTTAGAAGCTTCTGAGGCTAATTGACATCATTTGAGTCAATTGGAGGTGTACCTGTGGATGTATTTCAAGGCCTACCTTCAAACTCAGTGCCTCTTTGCTTGGGAAAATCAAAAGAAATCAGCCAAGACCTCAGAAAAACAATTGTAGACCTCCACAAGTCTGGTTCATCCTTGGGAGCAATTTCCAAATGCCTGAAGGTACCACGTTCATCTGTACAAACAATAGTACGCAAGTATAAACACCATGGGACCACGCAGCCGGCATACCGCTTGGGAAGGAGACGCATTCTGTCTCCTAGATGAACGTACTTTGGAGCGACAAGTGCAAATCAATCCCAGAAGAAGCCACTGCTCCAAAACCGCCATAAAAAAGCCAGACTACAGTTTGCAACTACACATGGGGACAAAGATCGTACTTTTTTTAGAAATATCCTCTGATCTGATGAAACAAAAATAGAACTGTTTGGCCATAATGACCATAGTTATTTTTGGAGGAAAAAGGGGAAGCTTGGAAGCCGAAGAACACCATCCCAAACGTGAAGCACGGGAGTGGAGGTATCATGTTGTGGGGGTGCTTTGCTGCAGGAGGGACTGGTGCACTTCACAAAATAGATGGTATCATGAGGATGGAAAATGATGTGGATATATTGAAACAACATCTCAAAACATCAGTCAGGAAGTTAAAGCTTGGTCACAAAGGGGTCTTCCAAATGGACAACGACCCCAACTATACTTCCAAAGTTGTGGAAAAATGGCTTAAGGACAACAAATTCAAGGTATTGGAGTGGCCATCACCAGGTCCTGACCTCAAGCCTGACTCAGTTACACCAGCTCTGTCAGGAGGAATGGGCCAAAATGTACCCAACTTATTGTGGGAAGCTTGTGGAAGACTACCCAAAACGTTTGACCCAAGTTAAACAATTTAAAGGCAATGCTACCAAATACTAATTGAGTGTATGTAAACTTCTGACCCACTGGGAATGTGATGAAAGACATAAAAGCTGAAATAAATTACTCTCTCTACTATTATTCTGACATTTCACATTCTTAAAATAAAGTGGTGATCCTAACTGATCTAAGACAATAAATATTTACTAGGATTAAATGTCAGGAATTGTGAAAAACAGAGTTTAAATGTATTTGGCTAAGGTGTATGTAAACTTCTGACATCAACTGTATGTGTGCTTTCTCAGCGGTGCTCTGTAAGAGAACCCATGATGACTTATAGTGTACATGTATAATGTAACGGCAACTCAGCTAGAAAGCAACTTGGACCTTGGTTGTAATTCACCCAATAGTCAGTGCTCTGTGAAATGTGTGTGTGTATCTGTGTGTCTGGGATTACTCTGAATTAATTGTCCAGTTCTCGCCCATTTCCTGGGTGGTCAGATACGGAAGGTGAATGAGACAAAGGGTCGGACACTTCCCCACAAAAAAACTCACCTTTATTAAGGGTTACCCCCTCTCCTCCACCCACCCTCCGTCTCCTGGTGGCAGAGGCGTGGGTGACCAGGGGGTCAGCCAGTCTTGGCCAGGGAAGAGTCAGCAAAAAAGGAGCTGAGTTCAGGGAGTTGAGATGAGGATGCACTGTGAGTGACAAACACTGAACCAAAACCTGGTTGTATGCCTTCTTCCTTTGACTGTCAGCCCTATGCCCTATATATACTGTACATCCTTAAAGGCCCACTCTGTGATTTTTATGATTATTTATGATTATTTAAATGAATGATTGAAACCCGTTGATTCTTGGAGAATGTAACTGATGTGCCTCTCTTGAGCTACTTGTTGAATATACGGTTGACCTAGAAAGATCAGTGTGCCCATGTATGGCTGTTTGTCCTTGGGGTGTGTACTGCGCTGTGTGTCTCCATCCTTCTCTCTCTCCTCCTTATCCTTCTCTCATCTTTCTCTCCTCCTCATCCCCCTAGTGTCAATCCCGTCCTGGTGTAATTGCTTGTTTTTTGGTCACCAGGCCAGTTCCCCCTCTCGCTCCCTGGCGTTGATTCATAGAGCTTGTAAAGGTGACAGTGGTCCCTCTCAGTCCCTTTCAGCTGGAACAAAGCAGGTGACAGAAACACATCCCTAGACGGCTGACCTGATGGTCCCCACTGTCCCCACCCCGTCTCTTCTAGCCTGGACTTGAGGGACACAGGAGGAGTAGTAGTGGGTCTTCATTCAAGCATGTCGTCAGTACCATGTAGTGGGGGGGGGGGGGGGGGGGGGGGGGGGGGGGGGGGGGGGGACGACGACTTCCTTCTTCTAACCCTCCCCCGTGTCCCCCAGCCCTGTCCCCACAGCCCATCCGTGGTGACCTGGATACATGCTCTCTCTGACACTTGAACTACTTAGCTGTGTCACCTTCAAAAGCCCAGACAGCGCCACCGACACCCATCCTGCTTGCGCGTCAGCTGGAAAACGGCCTCACAAATCAAACACCCACAGGTTCATATCTCGGATTTTACGGAATCGGCGCGTAAGAGGATGGTAAAAAGGATGGTAATTGATCTTGAAGCCCATGTGTTTGTCACGGTGTTGTCATTGTGCCGTCATGTTTGATTCAGTATAATTGACTGGGCTTGGCTTATGCTTATGTCCAATCCAGGTTCGACTGTCCACTGTGTCCAGGTTGATTCGTGTCCAGTGTTAAAGCAGTTCAGACAACGTTAAGGTTGACTTGTGTAATTGATTGATGGGGGCTGCATGTCGGTGTTAAGGTTACTTCCTCTAACTGCTGGTAAGTGGCGTCTGACCGCTTCCCAGGCGACGACCCTCTCCTTCCTGAAGTAATGCCACTTAGAACCCCCCCTCTACCCAACACCGCAGGCTGTGCTGGCTGGGGGCATTGATCCACTGATCAATATATAGCTGCATCTGTAGTGTAGGCTAAAGGCATCCGCATGCTTCCCAGACGAAACAGTTTGGAACAGTTTGGGCATATATTATGACAAAAAAAAGGTTAACGTTATTGGTTGTTTTGGACTTTCTTTCTTTTTTCAGCTGTTCGGGCACACCATTTTTTTCCTCGACGCAAGCTGAAGTCGGTGATTGGTCGGCTTTAGAAATTCTTCACTGGTGCCTGTTGCCATTCGACAAGAGGCGACTCATCCTCATGCACATTCTGTTCACTTGAGGAATACTGCACCAAACAGTACCTAGTTAGACGTAAAATCGTCTGACTAAGATCTCTTGGGCAAAACATTTCAAAAATGAATGACAGATTTCTTGAATGGTCTTCGATTCATTCGGACTATTTTGAGGAAGTCTATACCGCCTACGGCATCTCAAAATGGACAAACCTGACTGTCGTTTTGTCCGTCTTGCATTCTCCTGTGCTGCTGACACTATAATTCTCTTATCCTTTATTTTCTCCCCATTCGACCTCTGTTGTGGCTTTTCCCTCCTTCTCTGTAGGGAGGCCAACTCTCGTCTGGAGAAATGACATCAGAGCCTCCCTTCCATCGCTCCGCTTCTTTCTTCGTTATCTTTTTCTCGCCGGAGCCTCCATCTCGTTTGAAATCACTGAAAATAATGTGGTCTGTCCTCACGACTCGCTGTTAAAGGACTCGGTCACTCAGAACACTCAAAACACATATTAAAACACGCATCAGCCTCTCGCCGGGCCCCAATCACGCTGTTCAAATGTTGTTCTTCCACCGGGAGCAAGTGAAGAGATGGGATGTGCAACATTAACTTGATTCGCGCCGGGCCACGACTGAGCGACACCCCATAAACCTCAGCGGGCAGGCAGGCTGCTGCCTAGGCCCAGCAGACAGCACCCCACGGATAATGTGACACACGCTAGCGATGCCTCCTATAGCCCGCCACACACACAAGCACACACACACACACACACTCGCGTACACATACACACTCGTTTTATGGTAATGTGTAAAAACATCACAGCAGCGAGTTATTGTCCTCTCCTGTCGGCCTCTCGTCTCTTAGCAGTTCAGCGTCGGCATAATCCGTTAGCAGTGGCCAGTGGGTCTCTGTAAACAGGCAACCTCTGCTGTCCTAAATGTCAACCGCCCATACAGAGGGACAGGCGCCCTAGTCTTTGCAGCACTTGTTCTATAGACTGTCCACAGTGTTTCATACTAAAGTATTTATGACTATGGGTTTTAAATGTGTTCACTCTGAATTGTGGAGATTTGCTATTTTCTATGTTTCCTATTGTGTCATCATACTAATTTCCCATGAAATCATTGGCGGGGGGTTGTGTGAAGATGGGGGCTATTTTGTAAAGGCATATCAGTGGAGGATGGAGATGGACTGGTATTTGGCAGAGGGTGATGGGAGTAGTGATTATGAAGAACTGACCACTGGTCAGTTTGTTGACAGACAGACATACTAGCATTGGTTACACTAGTCACTGGGATACACAATGTCCTCGATCTTGATTAGGTGTAGTTGACGATGCTGTAGCTACAGTATGTTCACTGTGCATTAGTACACTGGTCATCATAGGTCCATTTGTAGCTTTGCCATCAAATAGTCAACCTGCCTGGTAAAATAATAGTTCAATCAAATAAAAACCGAAATGACGGTGAGAAAAAAATGATTGAGGAGTTTATTGTTGCGTGTGTGAAGCAAACCCGGGTCAGATTCTTTCAAATACCTTGTTTTCTGATTTACATTTAACCCGGTACAATGGAACCAAGCACACTTGCCTAGAAAATATTTGACCCAGGTTTGTTGTGTGTGTGTGTGTGTGTGTGTGTGTGTGTGTGTGTGTGAGCGAGTGTCACCTGTTCCTCTCCAAATCCTTTTCTCTGGATAGATTATGCATGTCTGAATCCTCTGAGCAGCTCTCAGCCTTAAACAATGCCATTTCTAACACCATTCCCATCGCCTTGGCAACTCCATAGCAACCTGTGGTCTGCCAGGGCATGGTGTGGATCAATTAGCACCATCTGACGTCTCACCACTTCTTGTCACCCATTTGAATACCTTGATATTTTTTTCTGAAGAAATGAATTTGTGTGTCCATTTAAAAAATAAAAAAAAATATGCACGCTGGATTATTTTTCCTATCAAGTTAACGGAGTATTTCTATATAGATATATTTTTTTTATGTTAGGCTCTGTTATTACGTCAGCTTTGCCAGTGCCCTGTAGAACTTGATTTAAAAAGGAATAAAGACAAAATAGAGAGACAACATGTCCCTGGCCAATAGAATGAATGGACATTAAAAAGAAAGGAGGACCAAGGCATACAAATGCCTTTATTTGTGTCAATGGAACCAACATGTCTAAATCTGACGCGTTTTGGCTGCATGGCTGTCAGGGAGTACAAAGACATGACAGTACAATGTTTTCTTTGAACAAAGCATTTTCCCAACAACCCTGATTGAAGACATGAGGGCGGGGTTACAGAATAGCCAATAGTCATTGGACAACACCTAGTATCTTTTTTTCCACAAGAATGAATGGTCATTGGTGCTATAAGTATAGTCCTAATAACTCAAAATGTCCACTGATGTCATACAGCTTTGCCATTAACGCTTCTCCATAATCTCTGTGTTTTTCCCAGGTATCGTGTCCAAGTCGTTCGAGTGTCGTCTAAAGGGCCAGGGAGCCACGTTCGTGGAGGTTGACACAGCGTTTGACGGGGCATTCCCGGTGCGAAGGGTGGGCTCCATAGAGGGTGTCCAGCAGGTGATCATCATCCAGGGTTACGGCAGTGGGGAGATGGCCTTCGACCAGGCCCTGGAAGAGTCAGCCGCTGCCACCCTGCGAGACCTGGCCATGGCGGGCCAGGTGGCCGAGGTGCTCCACATCACCGAGGACGGCCAGGTCATCTCCTCGGGGAGGGAGGTGTCTGCAGGCGGGGCCCATCACCTGGCCGGAGGCACCACCCGGTACGTCCTACTGGAGTCCGGCGGGTCTGCAGCCGGAGGTCACGGGGGTCATGGGGGAGGGGCGACGCACCACCACATGGTGTCGGAGTCATCCACGGCTCTGGATGCCCTCCTCAGTGCCGTCAGCGAGATGGGCCAGCAGGAAGAGGACAGCCAAGAGGTCATGACCCAGGAAGTTGTGTCAGACGTGGTGGAGGAAGAGGAGGAGGTGGAGGTGAAGACGGAGGAGGAGGTGTGGGAGGAGCAGCAGGTGCAGGAGGAGCAGGTGGTCCAGGAGGTTCTGCAGTTTGCAGCCAGCCATCTGATGAAGGAGGGGCTGACGCAGGTGATCGTCAACGATGAAGGGACCCACTACATCGTGACGGAGTTGGATGACAACACCCTGCAGGTGGAGGGGACCATGTACACCCAGCACCAGGGAGGGGAGGACGACCAGCAGAGCGAGGGAGTTTCAGAAGGCCAGGCTGGGGAGAGGATGGTCTACTACCTGGATGGAACGCCACACAATGTGGTTCTGGAGAAGGTGGAGGTGGACTAGTCGGTGACTGTGGCGAGAATCTCATCTGGATTTCCTTGATTCCTCGAGTCCTCTCCTCACCTCCTTCTCAAAACCCGTTGGATAAGAAGTTATAGGGGAGTGACCTCTGTCTGACCTTTTCATCCATTGGGTTGGAGAAGGAGGCGAGGGGAGAGAATGCAGTTGAGACTTTCCCTGTGTGAAGACCAAATGTCCAGCTTAAAGCCCCTAAGAGTCTTCCTCTTTGTCTCTTTCATTGAAAATGTCATGTATTTTTTTTTTTACATAGCTTTATCTCCGTTTTGCAACGATCAACTCAGGATAACATTCACATCTATAGAGTTCTAGTGAGGTGCAAAGTCTTTGGTGCTAACATTATTTAACATTTGCATTATTTTATGGCCAACGCCAGAATTACCACTTGTTTTTGGAGTCATGACTGGAAATACATAGGCTATTTTCAGTTGCAAAAGGAATACTTTTAAGATTACATAACGGGAAATGTTCCCGTTATCTAGAAAGACGTACAATCTTTAAGTTGCGCGATTTGGTTTTGTTGAAAGTTGGAGAATAATAGCAGCTTTATTTTTCAGTTTGATATGGTTTTACTAGAAGGACATTTCCACCCAAAAACGATATTCTGCTATTTGTTTAATCAGCCCATTGTTGGTTTTGCATGTCAGCAATCCAGTTTTAACATATATCATTTTCAAAACACAGAAATACCGCTGGTATGATGCAAAAGGCAGCATCATCTTGCATCATACCAGCTGTATTTCTGTGTTTTGAAAGTTTTATATCTTGAAAACTTGTTTGCTGATATGCAAAACATTTCTGTACTATATCAACAATGGACTAATAAACAAATACCAAAATATTGTTTTTGGGTGGAGTTTTCCTTTAAGTAGTGAATTAGTTTGCAATTGTAAGTTAAATAATTATTTTTTGTTTGTTTATTTAAAAAGGTACATTAATAGGTCTGTTTTGATAACAGACACCTTGATTTCATACCTTGCTGAATCTAGGACCAATACATCGAAAATATCCAGGCTGCTGATTTGTCTAAATCCAGGGGCAGTCCACTGATTGGCTTTGTTTTCAGCAAATTCCTAAATATGGTCAGAATGCTGATTGGTCTGAATCCAGGGGCAGTCCACCTGTTTTTCAGGATGTTCTCAAAATGTCACGGTGCTGACATTGTTTTGCATCATTATTAAGTTCTCTCATAGTGAGTGTCCTTTGACCGTCAAAATAGGACAAATGAATTGGATTGCCACAGAAACATGCGTTTGACAGAATAGCTTGGTGATGACACAACATTTAGTGAGTTTCTGATAATCATAATTAAATTAAAGTTGCTAAGTATTTTTCTCCATTGGTTTTACTGCTCTCAGTTATTGTAAATATATGTTTCTGTAAATGAAATTGCAATGAGACTTACGTTTGACTAATGACAATAAAGCTCAGTCTTCATTTTTGGAGGGTTGCTAGTTCACCTCAAGTTTTCTATGACAGTGTTACAATCTCCTATTCACATCAACCACATGAACTTACATGCATCAACTGACATAGGAGCTTCGACCAAGTGTGTTTCCAATCACCATCATCATGATCATCACCATTGTCATTATCACCGTCATTACCGTCATCATGATCAGCATCATCCTAATCATAAATACGCCTCTCCCTCAGCCAGCCCCCTATTCTCTCCCTCCATTGTGTTGAACACACACATTCTTTCTCCCTACAGTATTCAAGAGCTGGAAGAGGGAATCAATATTCACTTAGGGCCGTAGTAAAGCCTAGGCTCTGATTGAGTGAGTGGGAGCCAAGAATGACGGCTATGAACACAATGACGAAGACTGGCTTTCACACAGGGGCCACAAGGAGATCATCTGTTTAATGTAACACAGCCAGGTGTGTGTGTGTGTGTGTGTGTGTGTGTGTGTGTGTGTGTGTGTGTGTGTGTGTGTGTGTGTGTGTGTGTGTGTGTGTCAGCGAGAAAGAGAGAGAGTTGTGGGCTGAGAGGATTACAGCTGGATTGAGTGAGCGAGGTGAGCAGAAGAGCAGCAGCAGAGACCCCCCCCCCCCCCCTCATAACCACTGTCGGAAGGTGAGCCTGTAATTTCACATGGCCTACTGTATGTCTCTCTGCTACACAGAACTATAGCAGCCCTGCCTCAGCTAAAACCTGCAATCCTAGCTGTCTCCTTTCACGCTTTCTCCTCCCAGTTAACACACAGTTAACACAATTATACGACGTGAATCATCATGGTGTGTGGGTTTTTATGTGTGTGTCGCTGTGCCCGTGTGTGTACGTGTAATATGCTTGTGTATGTGCATGCGCGCGGCGTGTGTCTCACTCTCTCCACCCTGTGCGGCTTCCTAATCAGAGACGGGTGGCTCATTATTAGCTACAGCAATCCGTGCGTGTGACATGGAAGAGGGAGAAATTAGCAGCTGTCACCGACTGATGAGTTCATTTCCTGACAGGCCCTGTTCGCCTGAGTCCGTTGGTGACGACGGGCAGACGGCTGATGGAAACCTGCCGCTGCAGCTTAATTGGTGAGCCGGAAAAGGGCAGAGGGCCGGTGGAGGGCAAGGGGGGAGGGAGGGGCGGCTATCCTCCCTCTCCTTCCATCACTCTGTGGGGGCAGACGGGAGAGCGAGAGGAGAAGGACAGGGGGTTGGGGATCTCTCTGAGTATGATAAATATGGCAATTCTGTTTAGTTCACCGTCTATAGGAAACATATCAGCCCGTGGATCATTTTCTTAATGTCTCTGCTATTCGTTTTGCCCCCCCTTTGGCAGTATTAGCATTCTCGCTGATGCTGATACACTCTGGTTGTGTGTTGTGTCCTGGGGACAGCATGCAGGTACAATTCTATTAAAGGGACCTGTTTGTTTTGTGGTCTACTTTCTATGTTATGTGGTCTTGTTCCTGGAGCGTGAGGGCAGTTGAAGAGATGTACAGTCAATTCTATATTTTCTAGTCCATTGTTTGTGTCAACGCTCTGACAGAACTGTAGTGTCTTGAGTCTGTGAAAGCTGATATAATGCGGCAGCAACAGACCAGGAGTGGTTCATCTCTTTATGGAATGATTGGGCTACCATCTCTCTCTCTCTCCCCCGTATCCCTGTCTTTGTTCACACTAATCCAGCGCTAGCCCCCCCCACCCCCCACCCCCCACCCTCCTGCAATAGACTCACTGCCACACCTACCTCAGCGCCTGACAAACATTGACAGCCCCACTCCATTCCCGAGCCACTCATAGCAGGCGTCTCTCCCCCCCCCACCCTCCCACAGTACCTCCCCCAAACACACACAGCGAAATGCACAAACACTCACAAGCACACACGCACCCCTGAAAACACTTCAGGCCCACAGACATGTGGGCTCTCAACACTTCATTAAGAGAAGCAGTGATTGAAAAATGATCCGATTAGCTCACTATGAAAAGCGGGGTGACCGAAATAACTGTCATTTCAACCTTGAATGAGAAACAACTGTAAGTGCTTTTAATTAGACACACAACACAGAGGAAGAGAGAGAGAGAGAGAGAGAGAGAGAGAGCATTTCCCCTCCTTCCCCAGCATGAGATGTTTAAAAAAGAAGAAAACAGCTTTATGAAAACTTGGTTGAGGTAAAAGAGTGGCAAAACCTCCTTAAAAAAAGCCTTTTCCATTTAGATTTACAATATTTAATATAGATCTCTAGAGAGAGAATAAAACATTTAAAAAAGGTTTTACATCTCTCCGCTTAAATTATGTAATTTCACATTCTCAGTTTTCATTTGCTGCTGCTGCCATTTAGAGAGAAAGATACACACTTAAAGACATCATGCTGCCCCTGAAACACAATGCATTCACTGTCAGAGAGAGCTAACTCTGTATTCTCTTTCAAAAGCTGTTGGGACATTGTTTCACCATATGGAGGATAGTTGAGGTTACTACTATTGTACTTTAAACTAATAAAAATGAACGGTTAGGGCATTTCTCGTTCGTTCAAGGTTCTCTATGCATCCCTATTCCCTACACATTATAAGGCCCTAAATAATTAAAAAGGGTATGTGGTCCTGTGTGGTTCAGTTGGTAGAGCGTAGGGCTTTTAACACTAGGATTATGGATTCGATTCCCAATTTTAATATGTAATCATATGACTATAAATTGCTTTGGATAAAAACATCTCAATGGTATATTTATTTTATTTTACCTTTACCTAGGCAAGTCAGTTAAGAACAAATTCTTATTTTCAATGACAGTGGGTTAACTGCCTGTTCAGGGGCAGAACAACAGATTTGTACCTTGTCAGCTCGGGGATTTGAACTTGCAACCTTTCGGTTACTAGTCCAACGCTCTAACCACTAGGCTACCCTGTTGCCCCATGTTTAGAGGGTTCACTCAAAAACATAACTCCCCTCGTGCTGAAAAAATTAATGTTTAGATTCATGAATACAACAGTACAATGTTGGATGTATAAAACAAAAATATTGTCCGCTGTTTTTCAATTGAAGTAGGCTTTCTCACAACACAATAATTATAGATTTAAAAAAATAAATAAATCTAGATGTCTAGTTTTTAAAATGTCTCTTGCTCTTCTTTCTAAATGTTTGCAGTACACAAGAATGGATGCTGCTCTTCCATGAGTGAACCGGGACTCATCAAACCCTACTACATTCCCCTCCCAATCGGTCCCTCTCACGTCTTCTGCACTCCCCTCCTTATGTGGGACATTAGACAGGGGTTGGGGAGAGGACATGAGACGGGGGGGTGGGGAGAGGGCATGAGACGGGGGGTGGGGAGAGGACATGAGACGGGGGGGGGTGGGGAGAGGACATGAGACGGGGGTGGGGAGAGGACATGAGACGGGGGGTGGGGAGAGGACATGAGACGGGGGGGGTGGGGAGAGGACATGAGACGGGGGGGGTGGGGAGAGGACATGAGACGGGGGGTGGGGAGAGGACATGAGACGGGGGGGTGGGCAGAGGACATGAGACCAGGGGGGTGGGGAGAGGACATGAGACGGGGGGGTGGGGAGATGGACATGAGACGGGGGGTGGGGAGAGGACATGAGACGGAGGCACGCGAGGCTCCCAGTTCCACCCAGTGAGCAAAATTTGTTGTCTTTTCAACCAAAAAAAACATATTTCAAAATCATGTGCTCCCAGTCCCCGCATCTCCCTGAGTGAGCTCATTTAGAGGGTAGACTTTTAGTTTTCTTGATATTGGATTAGATGTGATATGACTAGCTGTGACTTTATACTAGACATGTGCCTATGCTGTTGACTCTCCAGCAATGGGTGGTGTTTGTGTCATTCAAAGACTCATAGTACACACTAATTCCCTCATTACCAAAGATTTGGTTGTTTTACCCTAAACCTGCTTGTTGGTTTGGCCTTTAAAATATAAATGTAATTAAAAAAGGAATATGTTATTATGATTTTTATTTTATTGATCTTAAACATATCTGATCTGGTTATAAATCCATTGGCTCTGTCTAAGGCTGAAGTTTTGTGTAAGACTTAAATAATTGCAGACGTTTCATCCCCAGTGGTCCTCTTTAAACGGCACAGTGAATTGAGCTCAGATTTGTGAAGTGTAGCCCTTAGTGGCCCCTGGTGGCCCCTGCCTTGCTGTAACAAGCGTGGGGGGCCCCTGTGGTAAGTGTTCTCAGGGGACCTCGGCTCTGATCTAGCTCTCCCTGGGGCCCAGTTCATTTCAGCTGCACTGAGAGTCTCTCGATATTCACCACTGCTCTCCTCCTCCTCCCCTCCTTCCCCTGTTCTTCCCCTCCTTCCCCTGTTCTTTCCCCTCCTTCCCCTGTTCTTTCCCCTCCTTCCCCTGTTCTTTCCCCTCCTTCCCCTGTTCTTTCCCCTCCTTCCCACTCATATTCATCCTCATAAAACTCTTCACCGTCCTCAAAAAGGTGTACTGCCATGTGTATTCAGCTGGTCTCATTACAGGCAGGTAGAGCGAGCGGTGATCGGAGAGTCAGTGACAGAGATGAGGCACAGAGACACCAAGCAAGTATAGGCCCAGGGAAGGAGGGAGCTCCCGCCAACCTGCCTCTACCCCCACCTCCCTCTCACCCTTCCCCTCCAGCCCCCCCATTCCTGCCCTGCGGCTCAGCTGAGGGGGGGGGGGGGGGGGGGGGGGCAGTGGGGGCGCACAGATCATGCCGGGCGGCTCCACAGGAGTGATAAGAGCGAATAAGCTGTCAGCGTCGGCGTTGGATGGGCCTTATTGTTCATATTTAGATGGAGGAACAATGGCGGTGTGTCAGGCGCCCATAGTTCATAATCTGCTGATGCTGACCAAGTGTCAGTGTGATCCATGAGCGTTGTGGCTCCTGAATCCTTAAGCAATCCCCCGTAGGAATGTCATGGGGGACAGTACAAATGGGACAGCGTCTGCCGGACTATAGATAGGTGTAGAAGAAGGGAGGGAACGTGGGGTGAAAAGAAAAGAAAAAGAGACACTTTTTTTTTTAAAGAGAGAAGAGAGAGAAAATAAAAGGGAGTGTAGGGATGAAAGGACCTTTCCTGATGATGGAGAGAAGTTTCCCATGTTTTTTCAAAGGGAGTCAAATTTAAAGCTTTTAATTGTGAGTGTTGGGGAGAGCGCGCGAGGGGGGGGGGGGGGGGGGGTTGCTTCAGAGAAAGGCAAGAGCCAGACACCTGCGTGGAGAGAGAGAGAGAGAGAGATGGATGGGAGAGATGGCGAGAGTGAGATGAAGAGGCGGGCAGAGAAAAGAGGAGGAAGAGGGACAGATTGCGAGGGGCCCTTGGCTGTAGCGCTCACAGCTGCAGGTGAGCGAGAGGAGAATGGATGTCAGATTTAGAGAGGGGGCCCTCAAGAGATCCTTACCCCACAATGAGAGCAGAGACACTCTGAGAGACGGGGAGACCACTGGAGCTCACACAGCTATTAACCTGAAGAACCACACCACTCTCACTGCTAAGTAACTGCACACTCTGTTTCAGAGCTCAACTGGTTGACAACGCTCATGTAAGTAGATGCACACGCCTGTGTCACATGTTTGTTGGCGTTTTTAAATGTGTCACATGGGAAAAGCCCCCCTCCAGGCTCTCTTCATTTACTGTCAAAACCATTAGACATGCAGGGGGGAGGAAAAGAAGAGATGGTATCAGTTACGCATGAGCTGCAATAATTAGCCCCCGTCCCTGTGTGTGTGTGTGTGTCAGTGTGTGTATCTCAGTGTGTGTGTGTGTATATACAGTATGAGGGAGAAAGATGTGTGTTTGTGTGTGTGTTTGAATGTAATGTACACAATACATAAAATAAAACGATAGGCAAACAGGAATAAACTTTGTCAGCTTTTTTGCAAATTCTCTAAATTATGAACGATCTCTTAGGAGTCATAATTGTAAAATGTGCTATGCTAATGGTTCCATACATTTGTAGATGACATGGTTGTAAGAGAGGCGCCCGTGTCATGCCATCCTGATTACCCACATGGATCCTGAACTGCCCATCCACCACCCCTCTGCGTCCCATGTCAGTCCCCTCGCATTTCCCCTCTCCCCCCACCCAGGCCTGGTGGTGTGTGTGTGTGTGGCAGGCCAGCTTAGGCACCTCGTGATTTCAGCCTTTTGTTGATACTTATTGAACTGATTAAAAACAAATCCCACGATAGCAACCACTTTTACTGCCATTAATATTTATTCCATTTCTTAATAAAGGGAAAGTGTTTCCTTACTAGGATATGAGCGATGGATCACCCCCCCTTGTCTCACTAGGGCTGCGTTGCAAATGGCACCTTATTCCCTTATAATGCAGTACTTTTGACCATTGCACAAAGTAGTGCACTATAAAGGGAATAGGGTTCCATTTGGGAATTATCTTAGATCTTTACCCATCAGGCTCTGGGCTCGCAGTTGTTGCATTTACCCTGTGTTCCGCGAGCCGCAGTGTTCCACGGCTCTGTTCAGTGTCAAGTGCAGTGGGTCGACGTCTAAGACAAACACAACAGTCTGCCAGAGTCTCCCTGCTCGCCGACAGCCACGGGAAAGGGGGGGGGGGGGAGAGGCCGGTCCTCTGCATCTTAAACGCCAATGACATCACTCCGAGTTAAGCCAGTCCTCCGCTCGCCGCTGCGCCTCGGCTCTGCCCTGTAATCAGTTTTAGTATCTCGTTACAACCCCCCTGCACACAAACACATCCCACCTTCTACCCCAACGCGAACCCACCACCTAAGCACCCCCCACGGCCCACTCCTACCCTTCAAGTTAGGGCTATTGACAAACATATAGACCCCAATAATACCACTGGTGTTTTCCAGGCTTATGTGCCTGTCTTTGTGTTTACGTCCATTAGGATTCTGTCGAGTTTGTCAGCCACATCACAATGCTCTCCTTTGTCTCCACATTTCTAAAGAGAATCCCCCCCCCCACTGTGGTGTTGCATCAGTCCATTGGTAAATATCGGCCGAGAAACACACAACCCGTTCAACCTTCACCAAGTCACGTTACAAGAGTACACTTTCAACAATGACGTCAGTGTCACCTCGCACTCCGCCGAGGCCTTGATAACAGAAGTGTGATTGAAGCAAGGCCATGAGTTAAACGTGAAGATGTGTCAAACGTAAAAGGGACTCTTTATCTAACACGCAGGCAAAAAAAATAGAAAGAATGGGAAAATGGCGCATGACTCTAATCTGTCGCTGAATACTAGCATGTTACATCTGAGCTGTACGACAGGAGCCTTATGCAGAAGCCTCCACACACAGGAAACTGATGGACGGACCCAGATCCATTTCGGGTGATGTCACATTCTGGATCGTACTGTGACTGACCTTGCTCCGCTAACGTTCAGGAATACAAAAATAAGTATTGACACAGTCTTTCTACTCCCAACGGTGGATGATGGCAACATGTATGAAACATTGCTTCAACCCTCAGAGACAGAGAGAAGGTCTTGCCTCAGCCGGGCGTGGCTGGTAGCCGAGTCCTCAGGCATCAATCAGTGTATGTGCCCAGGAGAGATCCCAGTGAAAAAACATCCAGTGACCTTAGCCTTATGTGGTAGGCAGCTGCACTGGGGGTCAGGTGTACGCTGTACATTTTAGGACACCCTCAGGGCTGACAATTGACTCGAAGGGATGAGGCTTAAAGCTTACGTACATTTCAGTCCTGCATCCTAAAACGTACATCGTGCACGTGGAGGGCTCTGACTCCAGGACTTAGTAACTGCATGCATCAGACTACAAACCCCATAGTCCTCCTCTTTCAGGTCACTATAGAGACCACACCAAGGAGATGAGCTCGGGCCTAGTTAAGTAATACGTTGATTTCAGTTAGAAATGATGTCCGCTACACGCGTCTTCCACGTAAACATTTCAATGGCTCTATGAAGGGTTGAATTGTCAATCAAAAGTATTCTCCACACCGATAGGATTTGTCTGAGCAGCGACCCGCACAGAATCGCTGAGCTACAAATCACCTCGCATCCCGAAACGACTGGTCATCAAAGTGCTGAGGCTCAGAGAATCTGACCGCGCCATGCTCAGGCCTATCCTTTCCGGACGTAGAGGGGAGCCTTCTATCTCCTTTTGAGAACACAAACAAACTCCTCCATACTCCTGTCAAGTCACCCAGAATAGCGTCAGCCAGAGAGATGCAGTACTTTTAATTGACAATTCAATTATGTAAAGAACCATTGAAATGTTTACTTGAAAGAAGCATGCAGCGAACATAATGTATTACTTAATTGAGTTGAGTGTGTGAATGAAGAGTGACAAGATGTGTATTTGCAGAGTGCTACAGGTAATTAGGCGCTACTAAGTTGGGCTCTGTCAAGGTGAGAGTCTCACAATGCCAGAGCTGGGCCCCACATAACCACGCTGTTTCTATTTGTGAGGAACGCACCTGTGGAGAATTTTTGGGGGAGTGATATCTTGGATGGCTCACAACGTGTAGCTTACATATGCAACACACAAAGGCACACACACGCACGCACACAATTAGTGTGCTAAAAGCAACATGTACTCAAGCTGAAAAACATGTCTGTTAGAAATCACTCAAACCTGACGAGAAGTATAATCACATTACCTGAGCAATTAGCGTGTTGTTGTGTCTACGCCCATGATACCTGTAGGCTCTAGAATGACTTAATGCAATTGTTTATCTTGTGTCGGTTGCACTTAGGAGGAATGATATTGCTGGATTGTGAACTACAGGGGACATTGGGGGTCACACCGAAGCGTCATACATAGGCTACACTGCTAACCCAACCATTTCCTCATTATAGGTTGTGCCCTGATCCTTGACCTTGGTCTAACCTCGTGAAACACAAAGGGGACTTCAGAACACAACACACTTTAATTAATAACACTTAAAAAAGTTGTATTTTATTTATTTTAGGGGAAAGATCAGCTTTAATATTGCAGATAGATTGTGGCTTCCATCAATGTAATTGTCTGCAACATTCCTAATATATTTAAATATTTTTTCCTGTATTATTTTCCCGTAACCCTACCACCCCTCCCGTAATTGGAGTAAACTAATGGACAGCCACACTTAGGCTTCTACTTCCAGCTTATACATACTATATACATTTTATGACAACAGTATATTTTACAATAGTTATCTTTTGTTTGTTTTTAGTCCCATCCTTCAGCTACTCTAACTAAACCCCTCCCATCTATCTCTGAAGACCATCCAGTTTTGATTTCTATTTGCCATTCTATTTGCCAGTTCTGAACCTATGTACATTTTACGGACACAGTATATTTTACATTAGTTATCTAGTCCCACCATTCAGCTCCACTCATCTACACTATATATACCAAGTTTGTGTGGACACCCTTTCAAATGAGTGGATTTGACTATTTCAGCCACACCCTTTGCTGACAGGTGTATACAATCGAGCACACAGCCATGCAATCTCCATAGACAAACATTGGCAGTAGAATGGCCTTACTGAAGAGCTCAGTGACTTTCAACGTGGCAGCTGCACCGGCCAACTGTAAGTGCTGTTGTTGTGAAGTGGAAAAGTCTAGGAGCAACAACGACTCAGCCGCACAAGCTCACAGAACAGGACGGCCGAGTGCTGAAGCGCAATGCGAGAAGAATTGCATGTCTTCGCTTGCAACGCTCCAAACTGCCTCTGGAAGCACAAGAAATGTTAGTCGGGAGATTCATGAAATGGGTTTCCATGAATGCCAGAATCTGGATTTAGTGAATGCCAGGAGAACGCTACCTCCCTGATTGCATAATATCAACAGTAGTTTGGAGGTTGAGGAATAATGGTCTGGGTCTGTTTTCCATGGTTCGGGCTAGGCCTCTTAGTTCCAGTGAAGGAAAATCTTAACGCTACAGCATACAATGACGTTCTAGACGATTCTGTGCTTCCAACTTTGTGGCAACAGTTTGGAGAAGGCCCTTTCCTGTATTAGCATGACAATGCCCCCGTGCACAAAAGCGAGGTCCATACAGAAATGTTTTTCGAGATTGGTGCGGAAGAACTTGACTGGCTTGCACAGAGCCCTGACCTCAACCCATCAAACAACGTTGGGATGACTTGGAACGCTGACTGTGAACCAGGCCTATTCGCCCATCATCAGTGCCCGACCTCACTAATGCTCGTGGCTGAATGGAAGCAAGCCCCCGCAGCAACTCTCCAACATGTAGAGGAATGTCTTCCCAGGAGGGTGGAGGCTGTTATAGCAGCAAAGGTGGGACCCTCCATATTAATGCCCATGATTTTGGAATGAGATTGGATGTAATAAATGTATCACTAGCCACTTTAAACAGTGCCACTTTATAGAATGTTTACATACCCTACATTACTCATCTCGTATGTATATACTGTACTCTATACTGCATCTTGCCTATGCCGTTCGGCCATCGCTCATCCATATATTTTTAATGTACATATTCTTATTCATTCCTTTACACTTGTGTGTATAAGGTAGTTGTTGTGAAATTGTTAGATGACTTGTTAGATATTACTGCATGGTCGGAACTAGAAGCACAAGCATTTCGCTACACTCGCATTAACATCTGCTAACCACGTGTATGTGACAAATAAAATCAGATTTTATTTGAGCAGGTGTCCACATACCTTTGGTCATGTAGTGTATCTCTGAACACCATCCAGTTTTGATTTCTATTTGCCATATCACTGTGCTGTGATGTTTCACAAAAGTTCTGAAACGTTCTCATAGTTTCTACTTGAAACTATTCTCATAGTTTCTACAGATTGTAAATTAAAGAAACATTTTTGCTATGAATATTATTTAGTTATTGATCGATTGAATATGACTTTTTTTTAAATCACCCAGCAGTGCTATTTGCAGAGTCAGCTCCAGGTAAATGTTGCAATTCTTCAGCCATTCCTGAACCTGCGTCCGAAATAGAATGATCTAATGATTCTGTCTCTTCACAGCAACATCTGCACAGCTGGGATGGTTGTATCCCCCATTTTTATAACTTTTTATTGGTTGCAAGAAATTTTTATAATAATTTAAATTGAATTTTTTTTTTTTTTTTAATCCAGCGTTGTTTTGTGTATCAGTTCATAAACCATGTGCCAAGGAATTGGTACATCGAAAATCTCCTCAACTATTTTGCATTATTGCATTATTATTATTATTTAACACAATTTTCAAAAAAAATGTTCTCAATTTCCATTGAGGCGGTGTGTCCTAGTAGGAAGTCCACTGTGTGCAGCTCACCCTACACTAACTTAAATAACACGTCTACTTCTGCTAAGCGTCCCAGTAAAAAAAGTTATATTTTTGCACCTGGCTACGCAGACGCTTGTTGACGCACCCGAGCAGCTTGGATGAAATGATTGAATAACATGTATGTGTACATTTATTTTTGCAATGCTCGCGCACGTAACGAGAGCGGTGTGGTCAGCATATAATGAGGAGCAACCAGACGCTGCTGTCACGCCCTGGTCTTAGTATTTTGTGTTTTCTTTATTATTTTGGTCAGACCAGGGTGTGACATGGGTTATTTATGTGGTGTGTTTTGTCTTGGGGTTTTTGTAAGGAATGGGATTGTGGTATAGTAGAGTTGTCTATGCAAGTCTATGGTTGCCTAGAGTGATTCTCAATCAGAGGCAGGTGTTTATCGTTGTCTCTGATTGGGAACCATATTTAGGCAGCCATATTCTTTGAGTGTTTTCGTGGGTGATTGTTCCTGTCTCTGTGTTTGTTTGCACCAGATAGGGCTGTTTCGGTTTTTCACGTTACGTTTATTGTTTTGTATTGTTCGTGTTTATCTTTTATTAAAGATGAATCGAAATAACCACTCTGCATTTTGGTCCTCCTCTCCTTCGACACAAGAGAACCTTAACAGAATCACCCACCACAAAAGGACCAAGCGACGTGGTGACAGGCAGCGGCAGCAGGAGCAACGAAGTCTGGATTATACGACTTGGGAGGAAATAGACAGATGGGCGGTCGACCCAGGGAGAGTGCCGGAGCCCGCCTGGGATTTGCTGGAGCAGTGCGAGGAGGGTTATAGGAGAATGGAGTTGGAGAGACGAACACGGCGGCATGGACGGAAGCCCGAGAGTCAGCCCCAAAAATGTATTGGGGGGGGGAACAGGGAGAGTGTGGCAGAGTCAGGAGTCAGACCTGAGCCAACTCCCCCTGTTTATCGTAAGGAGCCAAGGAGGGAACCAGAACCAGAGCCGGTGTTTGAGGTGAGCGAAGCAGAGACTGCGAAGGAGTTAATGGGGAAATTGGAGGAGAGACTTATGAGGGAGTTGCTGTGTTGGTGCATGAGGCACGGAATTCGCCCGATGGAGCGTGTCGGGGATTTGATGACACCTGGGTCAGCTCTTCATACTCGTCCTGAGGTGCGAGCTAGTCGGCTGGTGAAGATGGTGCCAGCCTCACACATCAGGCCTCCTGTGCACCTCCCTAGCCTTGCACGTCCTGTGCCAGCTTAGCGCTACAGTGCGCCTAGCAGTGTTAACCGTGGCGGGCGTGGTACTGGTCAGGCACCGTGTTATGCGGTGGAACGCACGGTGTCCGAGGTACGCATGCTTAGCCCGGTATGCTACATCTCAGCTTCTCACATCTGCCGGGCTAGGGTGAAGATCCAGCCAGGGCGGTTGGTGCCAGCCCTGCTCTCAAGACCTCCAGTACGCCTTCACGGTCCGGTCCATCCAGTGCCACCTCCACACACCAGCCCTCCGGTGGCAGCTCCCCGCACCAGGCTTCCTGTGCGTGTCCTCGGCCCAGTACCACCAGTGCCAGCACCACGCATCAGGCCTACAGTGCGCCCCGCCTGTCCAGCGCTGCCGGAGCCTTCCTCCTCTCCAGCGCTGCCGGAGCCTTCCTCCTCTCCAGCGCTGCCGGAGCCTTCCTCCTCTCCAGCGCTGCCGGAGCCTTCCTCCTCTCCAGCGCTGCCGGAGCCTTCCTCCTCTACAGTGCTGCCGGAGTCTCCCGCCTGTTCTGCGCTGTCAGTCTGCAAGGAGCCGCCAGAGCTGTCAGTCTGCAAGGAGCTGTCAGTCTGCAAGGAGCTGTCAGTCTGCAAGGAGCTGCCAGAGCTGTCAGTCTGCAAGGAGCTGCCAGAGCTGTCAGTCTGCAAGGAGCTGCCAGTCTGCAAGGAGCTGCCAGAGCTGCCAGTCTGCGAGGAGCTGCCAGAGCCGCCAGTCTGCGAGGAGCTGCCAGAGCCGCCAGTCTGCGAGGAGCTGCCAGAGCCGCCAGTCTGCGAGGAGCTGCCAGAGCCGCCAGTCTGCGAGGAGCTGCCAGAGCCGCCAGTCTGCGAGGAGCTGCCAGAGCCGCCAGTCTGCGAGGAGCTGCCAGAGCCGCCAGTCTGCGAGGAGCCGCCAGTCTGCGAGGAGCAGCCAGAGCCGCCAGTCTGCATGGAGCAGCCAGAGCCGCCAGTCTGCATGGAGCAGCCATTCAGCCAGGATCCGCCAGAGCTGCTAGTCAGCCAGGATCTTCCGGAACCGCCAGCCAGCCAGGATCTGCCAGAGCCATCAACCTGCCTGAGCTTCCCCTCAGTCCGGAGCTACCCCTCAGTCCGGAGTTACCCCTCAGTCCCGAGCTGTCCCTCAGTCCGGAGCTGCCCCTCAGTCCAGTGGGGCCCTTTGTTAGGTTTAGTAGGCCAAGGTCGGCGGCGAGGGTCGGCAATCTAAAGACGTGAATTAAGCGGACTAAGACTTTGTTGGAGTGGGGTCCAGACGTCCACCCGGACCCTCCCCTATGGGTTTAGGTGTGCGGCCGGGAGTCCGCACCTTGGGGGGGGGGGGGGGGGGGGGGGGGTTCTGTCACGCCCTGGTCTTAGTATTTTGTGTTTTCTTTATTATTTTGGTCAGGCCAGGGTGTGACATGGGTTAATTATGTGGTGTGTTTTGTCTTGGGGTTTTTGTAGGTTATGGGATTGTGGTATAGTAGAGTTGTCTAGATAAGTCTATGGTTGCCTAGAGTGGTTCTCAATCAGAGGCAGGTGTTTATCGTTGTATCTGATTGGGAACCATATTTAGGCAGCCATATTCTTTGAGTGTTTCGTGGGTGATTGTTCCTGTCTCTGTGTTTGTTTGCACCAGATAGGGCTGTTTCGGTTTTTCAAGTTACGTTTATTGTTTTTGTATTGTTCGTCATTATCTTTATTAAAGATTAATCGAAATAACCACGCTGCATTTTGGTCCTCCTCTCCTTCGACACAAGAAAACCTTAACAGCTGCACTTGACACATTTATGCAATTGCTTATTTCTGTTACTAATAAGCATGCTGTTAAATCCCTGTGGATTGACGAGGAATTATAAAACTTTATGGTTGAGGTTGGCTGCACAACCACTTGGCGAACGTACTGTAAATTGAGAAATCTGGTGACAAAACTGAATAAAAAGACAAAACTATAATATGAAACAAAGATAAATTACATAAAGAATGATAGTAAAACGCTTTGGTGCTACTTCAACATAATTTGGGGCAAAAAGACAAACTCAGCACCATCATTCATTGAATCAGATGGCTCATTCATCACAAAACCAACTGATATTGCCAATACTTTAATGATTTTTTTATCAACAAGATTAGCACATTTAGGCATGACATGCAGGCAACAAATGCTGACACTTCACATCCAAGTATAACTGATCAAATTATGCTAGACAAGCATTGTCTAAGTGTTTTTGTTGTCTATCAACAATGACAAGCTACCAGGATCTGACAACTTGGATGGAAAATTATTGAGGATAGTAGCAGATGATATTGCCACTCCTATTTGCCATATCTTCAAGCTAAGCCTACTAGAAAGTGTGTGCCCTCAGGCCTGGAGGGAAGCCAAAGTAATTCCACTACCCAAGAATAGTAAAGCTCCCTTTACTGGCTCAAATAGCTGACCAATCAGCCCGTTACCAACCGTTAGTAAACTTTGGGGAAAAAATTGTTTGACCAGATGCAATGCTACTTTACTGTAAACAAACTTTAGCATTGGGCCAGTATCCGAAAGGTTGCTGGATCGAATCCCGGAGCTGACAAGCTAAAAATATGTAATTCTGCCCCGGTGCCCCGAAGACGTGGATGTTGATTATGGCAGCCCCCCGCACCTCTCTGATTCAGAGGGGTTGGGTCAAATGCCAAAGACACATTTCAGTTGAATGCATTCAGTTGTACAACTGACTAGGTATCCCCCTTTCCCCAGAGGGTGTTCTTCAATGGAAGCCTCTCCAACATAATCCAGGAAGAATTCGGAATTCCATAGGGCAACTGTCTAGGCCCCTTACTTTTTTCTATCTTTACTGATGACATGCCACTGACCTTGAGTAAAGCCAGTGTGTCTATGTTTGCGATGACTCAACACTATACACGTCAGCTACCACAACGAGTGAAATCACTGCAACACTTAATAAAGAGCTGCAGTTATTTCAGAATGGATGGCAAGGAGTCAATGTGTCCTAAATATTTCTAAAACTGTAAGCATTGTATTTGGAACAAATAATCCACTATACCCTAAACCTCAAGTAAATCTTGTAATAAATTATGTGGAAATTGAGCAAGTTGAGGTGACTAAACTGCTAGGAGTAACCCTGGATTGTAAATTGTCATGGTTAAAACATGTTGATACAACAGTAGCTACCTTCTTAGAAGCACTATCAACAAGGCAGGTCCTACAGGCTCTAGTTTTGTCGCACCTGGACAACTGTTCAGTCATGTGGTCAGGTGCCACAAATTACAATTGGCTCAGAACAGGGCAGCACGGCTGGCCCTTAAATGTACACGGAGAGCTAACATTAATGGGACCCTCCATATTAATGCCCATGATTGCATGTCAATCTCTCATGGCTCAAAGTGGAGGTGAGATTGACTTCATCACTACTTGTTTTTGTAAGAAGTGCGGAATACTCTGAGCTGTCTGTTTAAACTACTAGCACACAGCTCAGGCATCCATACATACCCCACAATACATAATACCAGAGGTCGCATCGCAATCCTCACGTCCTGCATAGAGCGCACAGTCCTACATAGAGCCATGGCTACATGGAACTCTGTTCCACATCAGGTAACTGTGGCAAGCAGTAGAATCAGATTGAAAAAACTCATAAAAATACATGCTGTGGAACAGTGGGGACTGTAAAGAGACACACACACACACATGATAAGATAGGCACTCTACACACACGTACATGTGGATGTTGCATTGTAAATATGTGACAGTGGAGTAGTGGCCCGAGGGAACACATTAAATGTATTGGGTGAAGTGTTATGAAATGTAATGTTGTAATATTTTTAATTGTATATAACTTCCTTAATGTTGCTGGGGATCTAATGTAGATTCTTAATAAATACAAATGGCCTCTAAAGGCACATTTAAATGTGTCCCATACAATAAGGGGATCTGCTGTACCTATATTATGTTGTAAATGATTCTGTCCTGGTTAAAAACCAGTTGTCATCCAATAGGCTTTGATTACATTTCC
Organism: Oncorhynchus clarkii lewisi; assembly: GCF_045791955.1. NCBI lineage: Eukaryota > Metazoa > Chordata > Actinopteri > Salmoniformes > Salmonidae > Oncorhynchus > Oncorhynchus clarkii. The sequence goes on from NC_092149.1 coordinate 35,731,873, forward strand.
AATATTCTCGCCCACGTGGAAACTCTGTAAGATGAATGTATATGCCAATTATTTGATGCTCCGACCGCATTCTGTTCCCCTATCAACATTTTAAAACTTGGTGCCAGCGAGAATGACATAAGAAAGTAGTCAAGACTAGCTTGATTGAGCCTCTGCCATGGTCAGGATATTTAAGCCTCCATATATCCACTAGTTCCAATATATCCATGATATTCATGATTTCCTTAAGTGCATAAGGGTGATAGTTTGTAGTGTGATTTCCTATACGTTCCGTTGAGGTGTTTAAAACCCGTATTATAATCTTTAAAAGTATCTACAACTACTGCATCGATGGGCATGTAAAATGGACAAAGAAAAAAGTTCAAGATATGATAACAAAAAGTACAAGTCTGAGCATTAACTAAAGTGCTGCCATAAAAACACTGAAAAGTATCATTAAAATAGCTGTAAACTGATAATAAAACAACGTGATGAAGTAAAGCCCCTTTTTTTTTACACATTTTGTCTAGTAATATTTTAGTTGACTCTGTAATATTACCAAATAAAATCTTAAATGTATTTTATTCAAACAAGTCTCACGACAAAGAAATTGAACTTTGAACTGAAGAAAGCTCCACAACCGCAAGGGAACGTTCTGCCACTCGTTTTAAAGATCGAGGACTAAGCACAAAATCAACACAGTGACAGTATAGCTCCTCTCCATAGACTAATTACTGCACCTCTCTCTTGCGGCACTCTCACCGCTCTCCCTTTCTCTCGTTAATCTAATCTAAAAAAGAAACGGCTTTCTTCTTCAACACCTATTTTATATGAATATCTGCATCTCTTGAAGCAGGTGAGAGGAGTGGGCCTGATTTAAAGCAATCACTGGTGGCAATGAAGAGTGCCTGTAGTGTGGTGGCACACCTTTGGGGCCCTCTTTTAAGTGTCCTTAAATAAGATGATAAGGCAAAAACGAGAGGACTTTGTCTGCTGGTATTAGCGACGTGGCTGTCTGAGTGGTGATATCTTTGAGGAGGGCTAGTGAGGCAGTAATGAGACAGGGTTGCCTTTCTCTAACCAGCCTAATTAATCCCACATTTTCAGAGCAGTATAATGACTGCTCACCAACCGACGGGCAACGCTTTTTTGTAGGGATAGAGAGATGTCTGTCTCGTTCTGTTCCCTCTCTTGCTCTCTCTCCTCCTCTCCTTTCTTCTCCCGCCCCTCTCTTTTTCGCTTTCTTTCATTCTCATTCTCTCTCTCTCTCTTTCCCTCTCCTTTCTTTTTCCCCCTCCGCCCCTCTCTCTCTCCCTTCCTCTCTCTCTGCCCCACCTCACTCGCAGTGCAATTTATTACATCTGTATCCAGAGTCAACCAAAACCTTCCAGTATGGAACTATCTGTCATCTCTACATTATCAGTAAAACACACAGGCACTTTTCATTGCCTCCATGTTGTGCTACAGGGGCTCTGGCAAATTACTATTTTTATGGGACATGATAAAAGAAGTGCTGCCATATGTTCAAATATTTTACTGTCTAGATGAGGCGGATTGAGTACATTGCTTGTGCATGTGTACGCGTGTGTGTGTGTGCGTGCGTGTGTGTGTTTACAGATATTCCAAGAAAGCTATCAGAATCAAAAACGACAACAAGTCAATCAACATTATCTATGATCTAATTGACGAAGGAAGTGCTGTGTATTTATTTAGTTTGTTTGGATCTGCAGTCTCTACGTGTCTCATTGACACTGTGACATTTTGTAACAGTGCCCCGTTCTGAGGCAACGAACGCCGGTTACACAATGATCTGTGAGATAATGACGAGTGCAAAGTGAAAAGTCACATCCTGTCAACTCTGATGAACATCTGGCTGAGATGTGAGGCCTGGCGGGCCTTCAGGGCGACAACTATACCAAACACTGCGCACGGTGAACGACTGAAAGAAAGAAGAGAGAGAGATAGAGAAAGGTAAAGGAAAACAGAGCAGAGGATATAATGGTAAATAAGCCCGTGAAGAATTCTGACTGAGTGCATTCCCGTAATCTTGTCCCCCCCCTCTCTATCTCTCTGATTTCCCAGCATGCTCCTCTTTCTTTCTCTCCCTCAATCCTGTCTGCGTGACAGATACTCCAGCCCCAAAGTGACAGGCCCTCAAACGACTGGCGAGGAAACCAAGCATTAATTAAGTCATTGCCGGACTGTAATTTCCTTGAGAAGTGAAAAAAAAAATGCACCAGAAAAGGTTACCGAGACCTTTTCTGTGTCAAAATTACCATTCGTCATGAATATTAATGCCTCTAATGAAGACAACCTTTGCTTCATCAAGAATGTTCTGGAGCAGGTGCCATGCTGATAGACTCTCGCAGGCTGTTTTTCTCCTTCAGTCAAGAGAAACTGGCACACACATGCACGCACAGCACACACACACGTAGGTGCAAAAACAAGAGACTAGATTTGACCGCGCTATCTGTGCTCAATGAAGGTGGATAAGACAACCGTCAACAACGATAATTTAATCCCCACCAACGCCCACCTAAAGAAAAGAAAGAGCGAAATGCAGGCACTACATTGTGGGTCTACTACTGGGCCGGCTCCTTTTCCCCACCTCTGCTTTTTAAAGGCAATCCTGGGCATCTTTACAAAAGCCCTCTTCCCTCCATCTCTGCCCTCCTCCCTACTCCTCAATGTCTTTCTCTACCCATGACACCCACCTCTCATTAATTCAGACCTGTCACGTTGTAACACTCGTACACACACACACACACACACACACACTCTGTCCCTTGTATCTCAGCAGAGGGTGACAGCTCTGTGCTGACTGACAGGCCCTGTGTCTGTGGTACAGGAGATCCTTCACTGCCAACACTTTTGTAAAGTGCCCCTCAACTGTCACTTCCAGAACACACACACACACAGAGAGAGAGAGAGGGGGAGAGAGAGAGAGAGAGAGAGAGAGAGAGAGAGGTCATCTATTCACATGTCTGCCGCTCAAATCGTAAATAGATTTCTCTCAATAATGTCTTCCCTCATCCATTATTGATTTGAAGAATTATTGTATGTAAAAAACAAAAGGCCTCTTAGTTTGGGTGTAGGATTTGTAGGCACTGTCCTACCACCTTACCAGTCCTATTTAGAGACCTGGAGTAGTGCCAGAGTGTTGTTAGCACAGGATGGTGGTGTGTTGTACGTTATGCCACTGGCCATTATGACAATATGTGGTTGTCTTGATTATCTACTGTAGAGTGATGCTGTCCCTGAGGGGTTCCTCACCGTCCGACACCCCTTCAATGAGTGACTCTGGGTTGAGTTCAGATCAACTCATCAGTCTGGTTTGGATCACGGAATATCGTAGGTTGTTTCACGATATATAATGTGTCAATATATCACAGTATAAATATTATATCATGATATATCGATTTATTTTTACGGGCATGTGAAACTGGTCCCATTGGCTCCTGCTCCCTTTTCAATAAGATACTCAAAGGCATAAAATACAAAACAAAATGTATACTTGCTATTCGTAGTGACACACCTGCAAGATAGGGTTTCTTACCATTGGTTGTCTGGTAGAGTTATCCTGTGTAATCAAGCTCTCACAGCACAGAGCAGCGACAAAGCCAACATCAGTCCCCCGACATCAAACTCTGTTTTTACACTTTGACCACAACAGATCACTTGAAAGGAAAATAATTGGTCAAAAAGAAAGTTTTGCCTTTGTTCTCTGTCTTTTTCCCCCTGAATCTGCATAAGTCCACGCCATACGTCAGTATGAATAATACATACATATCTTACACAGCCACAGGAGGGGAGATTAGATGGCGCTCCCATAAATAAGCTTCAAAGCCTTGCTGTATGCGTTTTGTTACACCTCGCGATAAAGGCCCCCTTTTCTTTAATCACAAACTTAGCCTCGCTGGTGGGCCCTTTGTTGGCGATGGCGGCGGAGCGTGCTGGAACGGCAGGCCGGTTCGCGACGTACATATAGCGTTTACCTAATTAACACAAGGCGCACACTGGGAGTCAAATGAAAGCCACCGTAGGGGAGTCACAGCTCAGATCAAGAACAAAGCCTGCTTCCTTTCCGAGGCGTCAAAAAATATATGTTTTTTTGAAAACAAAGCAGATATAACATAAAATAAGTTAACAACCACCCGGGCTGACTAGGCCCTTGGTTTGGATGGAAACACCTGGGGTTTATCGGTGGACACAGGATAAAGTGACACTGGTCTCTCTTGGTGGGGCCCCCATATCTCTCGCTTTCTATTTCTCTCTGTCTTTCTCTGTCTCTCTATGTCTCTCTGTCTGTTTGTCTCTCCCTCTCTGTACCCCACTGTCTCTCTGTCTCTATCTCTCTGTCTCTCTATATGTCTGTCTCTCTATATGTCTGTCTCTCTCTTCCTTTCTCCCTCTCTCTCGCTCTCTGTCGTTGAGGTGTTAGGCAGCAGATTCATTGTCTTGTGTTAATTGAACACGGAGGACATGTTGTTAAATTAGCACAATATTTGAGGCCCGCTGTTTGTTGGGTTACTTATCATGTCCCCAGCTGGGAGGGATTTTTCCAATTCCTTATCTAAGACAGAAATTAATAATGGAAATTATATCTCCAGTGAATTCCGATATCTCCAAAAGGTTTTTGGAAAATAGGGTCTGGCTGGAATATAATGATTATAATATCAAGTAAAATACTATTCTAAAGCCTTGTTCGAATCTGTTATTTTTCCTGCAGTCTGAACAGCCAAAACGCACATGGAATCGGATATTTCAAACCACATTTTATAGCACCTTAGTAGGGGGATTGAAATCAGATATGCGACTTGTGTCTGAATGGTCAAATCTGATTTATTTCTATCTTGTTTCTTGCTAGCTACTCTGCTGACACTTTGACAAGAACAGGTGGTAGCTAAACTAGCTTGTTAATTGTTCACAAACAAATGAGTGAATGTGCTAGAAAGCTGAACAGCTGGCTAGCTAGTTGACTGCTGTGGCTAGCTAGTTGACTGCTGTGGCTAGCTAGTTGACTGCTGCGGCTAGCTAGTTGACTGCTGCGGCTAGCTAGTTGACTGCTGCGACTAGCTAGTTGACTGCTGTGGCTAGCACAGCTTGTTGACTGCTGTGGCTAGCTAGTTGACTGCTGCGGCTAGCTAGTTGACTGCTGTGGCTAGCTAGTTGACTGCTGTGGCTAGCTAGTTGACTGCTGCGGCTAGCTAGTTGACTGCTGCGACTAGCTAGTTGACTGCTGTGGCTAGCACAGCTAATTGACTGCTGTGGCTAGCTAGTTGACTGCTGTGGCTAGCTAGTTGACTGCTGCGGCTAGCTAGTTGACTGCTGTGGCTAGCTAGTTGACTGCTGTGGCTAGCTAGTTCACTGCTGCGGCTAGCTAGTTGACTGCTGTGGCTAGCTAGTGGACTGCTGTGGCTAGCTAGTTGACTGCTGTGGCTAGCTAGTTGACTGCTGTGGACTGCTGTGGCTAGCTAGTTGACTGCTGTGGCTAGCTAGTGGACTGCTGTGGCTAGCTAGTGGACTGCTGTGGCTAGCTAGTGGACTGCTGTGGCTAGCTAGTGGACTGCTGTGGCTAGCTAGTTGACTGCTGTGGCTAGCCGAAAATAACTTGTTTTGACATTTGGATCATCTTATCCTTTGAGGCTTTAAAAGTGTTCTTACACTAGGATTTTGAACATTTAAAGCAACTGGGGAATGTCCATGGCAGGTTGTGTTATCACCTTAGCTTGCTACATAACTTCTGAGGGACAGTAGGCACTAGCACCACCACCAATCAGCCAACACACACTGCCATTACTAACAGCTAGCGTAGCCATGTCAGCTACAAACACACAAATCTGATGTGGTCACTTGTAACTTGCTGTTTGGACAGTCAGTATTCCAATACATTTGGAATACGGATTTGAAAAACATGACTGATTTGAGCATTAAGGCCTGCGGTGTGAACAAGGCTTACATATAATGAGCCAAGCCCTGCATAGTGGAGTCACATGCTTCGTTCCCACTGTGTAGCCCCTAGTCTCTGATAGGATTGTAAACACTGGATTTCATCACACATCAGCAGGTGAACACTTGCAAGGTCTTATTGGTTCCACAGCAAGCAGTGGAGAGACAGTGTCAGTGAGGGAGATTAATTACACAAGGTGAGTATTGCATCAGAGGCCAATTATCACCTGAGGAGAGGTGGGCTGCTACCAATTTCCACACACTTAGAATCATCCACTCGTGAGCTCTGCAGCTTACAGTGCACAATAAAAAGATGTGGAATAGTATTAGTATTGCTACCCAAAAAGGTGGAGGCAGTGCCTCTGGAAATGCTGTAACAAACTCTATCCATCAACAACAACACAGAGGAAAGAGAGCTCCAGTCCAGTTAGGGGCTAACCAAACACACAACGTACAGCACTCTCAAATATACTAGGATCAGAGCGAGAGAGAGAGAGAGGGGGTTTGTTGATTTCTCTGAACCAAGATTCCCCTCTGCTACGGCAACTGACCTCCCCTGACTCTGATGATCCCGGTTGCCATGGCGACTGGCAAAACAAGCGTGGCACTCCTGATTTTTTTTTGGGGGGGGGGTTCGAGGGGTAGAAACGAACGTCACCTTGAGCTCCCGTATTGGCAAGAAATCAATAGACTTTTCCCCACATCGCATCGGTCCAGTAGGCTGTAACATATCAATCCATACGTGCACACACATTTCAGCGTAATCCCCTTCTCTGTGCTGAGAGCGAGAAAACGGCATAAAAAATAAAAGGAGCCCAGACTTTTTGAACTCCTCTTTTTAAACCAATCTTTGTTTTTGATACTCCGAGCTGAACACAGAGTGTGTGCCTGCCGTTCTGGAATGGAGTATTTGTGTTCATTTTGTTTTAAATTCATTTTCTCAATTCTCAGACAAGCCTTTAGCAGTGAGGGGAAGACTGAAGGAACAACGCTCTGTTCAGCCCAGGGGCCTCCAGAAGCCAAAGGGGTCCCCACTTTGATGGAGGCCTCAGCATCATTAAAGTAGAGACAAGCAATGGGTCAGAAACAGCTACACTCACTGCATTCACAGAGACGGACGGACGGATGAGCGGGGGGGGGCGGGTACCATTTTGTAAGCTTTCTCCAATGTCTCATCAAAGACATGCCAAAAAACCAGTGTTAAAATGAAGAGTAAGAGAGAAACAGACTGGAATATATAGCTGTGGGTTAACAGAAAGCATAAATTAATTATGTAACCCATTGCAGTTCGCTTCGAAAGTTCACTGTTCATGAAAAAAATGATGTCAGCTAGCGCTTCCTTTATGGGCATAATAAAAATTATACTGTTGTACTTAAGATTTATAATAGAGTGACTATGAACATTTAGGGAGACTGGCATATGTTCATATCAGGGAGAAGAGCAGACTGTCCAAACAGCTGTGTGAAAGACCACCTCTGATCTAAACTACCTTTGGTCCTCAAAGGTCAAGCCATATTTTTATAATAGCAGCCCAATGGCTAACTCCAAATCTGGCCATGAAGAAAGGGGAAGATGAGAGATGGAGAAGATCAAGTTTATAATACGGTATTGCACACTAATATTTTCACGGGCTGCACCTCCGTCACTCGGGCCGCGTTGTTGCCATTGTTATCAGCGTTCCACAGACGCTGCAGAGTATTGATGTCAGACTGATGGTTAAATGCTCAGTCTTTCTGAGCGGGAGCTAATGACTGTTCCGTCAACATTGCACCATAGTGGCCTGGAAATACAATGACATTGCTAAACTAGAAAAATAATGAGTAGAAAACCAATTTGCCGTCGGGATGATGTCGTCAAGTTACTTTAGAAAGACGGCAATGTTGCCCTGAGTTGGTCAGAAATAGCTAGCAATGCTAACGTTACCTAGCTAAAATGTTGGTGGTCTCCCCTCAATCTTATCTAGCGAACTAAAGTTCTATTGCATCACAATGATGATGAAAGCTTGTCCTACTAATGATTTGCCTTCTTTTGAAATGTCATCGTGTTTACAAGCCACAGTAATGCACTTTAATCTTCATCAGCACCTATTGTGACGGCATTGGTTAGAATGCTCAGATGGGCAAAACACTATTGTTGACGAAGCGTGCAACCCATGAATAGGGTAGAATATGTGACTTACATTTCCAAAGGAAATAGGTGCATTTGTGTGTGTGTGCGTGTGTAAGACTGTGTGTGTGTGTTTAATTGTGCATGTGTGTGTGCTCATGCATCCTGCGTGTGTTTTCTGCATGTGTGTATGTGCTTGCATGTGTGTTTGAGTACGTGTGTGTGTGTGCCGCCAGTGTGTGTGGGTGGGCAGTTCTGTGTGTTCGTGTGCGTGTGTGTCTTGAGTGCTCCTGTTGTCAGTAGTGATTTCTGAAGGGTTGTCTGTGTTCCTCGGCCATGATGAGACCGTCTCTCTCTGACATGATCTGTTCTGTTAAGGTCAAGCCCTACAGAATGTCAGAGATGATGACACGCACTCACAGCCTTTATCTAATCCTTCCATTTTCCTTTTTCCTTCTCTGTCTCCCTCCCTCCCCTCAGTCACTCACATAAACCACATAAACACACACATCCCCTCCCCCCCTCCCCAAGTGTCATGGGTCTTGTGTCTGTGTGTGTGTCTGTCTGTCTGTATTTCTGTCTTGTCTGTCGCTGTGTGAATAACCTAATCATCCTCATTCAGGGTACCATTTTGTAAGGAATTTTCCTATTTGTTAAAAAATTGATATTTTAATTTGATGATAATATGTCCTTAAAGAGAGAGTTCCCCGAAATTACAAAATTACATATATATGACAGCAATCCAAGCATTGGTTTAGTTTCAGTGGCACTTTCCTAGCAGTTTCCAAATGCTAACATTTTAGGATTTATGGCAGAAATCACATACAAATCCTGGTACCGATATTAGCATTGTAAGCGCATCATGTTCAAATCATCTATATATGAATCTTTTGAGCTTCACAATCAATTTGAGATACTTTTGGATTATTTGAACATGATGCATGAAAAATGCTACAGTAGTATCGGTACCAGGACTTGAATGGGATTTGTGCCACAAATGTTAGCATTTGGAAACCAGTGCCAAAGCATGGATTACTGTCATACCTTGTCCATAGACTGCTTACAGGTTAAAGAAACCAATGTGTTATATTGCCATTTGGGTCAACTATCCTTTTAAGAGAGTGGGATAGACGTTTTGGAGGGAACTACTATAGTTTAAATCATAGTCAATTCAATTTAGATGAATTCAGATTCATTGTGATCACTATCTTTGTCAATGAATGAATTGACAAAGAATCAGTGTATTTATGTTTCCTTTTCACCTTCTCACAAACGGCATAGGGGATGTTTGAACGAGAATGTAATTCTGTTATTTCTAAACGGAGTCAAATTTATTAAATTAAGCTGCCATGAGAAATACTGTTGTTTACACTTCAGGAGATTATCTGGATTTAATTTCCAGTTTATTTTTATTTTTCTAATTGACAAAAAGCATGTGTGTTTTTAACTAAGCCTTTTATTATGCGCACAGTCGAACATGTCATCAGTTAATCTTCGTTTTTTCCCCCCACCTACGTTTCCCTTTTTTTCCCCCCTCACTGTCTCCATAGTCAACACTTATTGAATTAATAATTCTCGACAGATCAAACAACAAAACCTTTTCAATCAAGCCTTCCGGGTGACGGCGAGGTCTCGTCGACATTTGTTGATGTCTTGTTATGCACATTTCAGTCGGAACTCAGAGAAACTTGTCAAACAACATATCCAACACACTTCATGAAATAAACCCTCTGTTTGGAATATTTTACATGGTTTCTTTTGCTAATAAAGCTAAACAAGGCTTGCCTTAGGATGCTAGAAGTCTTCCCTCGTATCTATTCAAGCTGTCATTCTTCTCTCACCTCTGTGAATTGGGCACGGTATAGCGGGAAAATAACAAAGAAGATGGAGATGGAGAGATAGTAAGGAACGGAGGGAAATGGAGGATAATATAAAGAAGAGCAGCACTTGACGGTAACTGGTTGAGATTAACGCCTTAGGGGTACAGCAGTGGCTGTGATTCGGATACGGCGCCCCCAGCTAAACGCTGAAGGCCGCCTTGCCTAGAGGAACCCACGCTCACCCACAGGCAGTCAAAGATTGTTTTCTTTCTTACCAGCGCTTCCCACTTTCCTCTCTCCCCCTTTCCCTCCCTCTCTCTCCTCCCCACAGACACCTGTCATATCCAATGTCAAAACTCCAGAGAAAGGAAAAGACAACGCAAAGAATAAACAAAGGAAACATGCCTTTTTAAGACGGCACCCTGCATACAGATCTGTAATGGATCGGCTCTTGTAGAAGGCCTATATTTTATATCATCAGCTCTAACCCAATGCATACCCAATACATACCCAATACATACTCAATGCATACCCAATACAAACCCACTGCTCCAGTGCATGGCCCAGATTTCTCAATGTAGCCTTTGTCAATGGGGCTCCCGAGTGGCGCAGTGGTCTTAAACACTGTTTCTCAGCGGTTGAGGTGTCTCTACAGACCCTGGTTTGATTCCAGGCTGTATCACAACCGCCGTGATTGGGAGTCCCATACGGCGGCGCACAATTGGCCCAGCGTTGTTAGGGTTTGGCTGGGGTAGGCCGTCATTGTAAATTCAAATTTGTTCTTAACTGACTTGCCTAGTTAAATAAAGGTCAAAATGATTCTATGCACTTCCTTTTTTCTTTTCACTTTCTCTCTGTCTTTCTATCTCTATCTTTTCTCTTTCTCTTTCTCTCTCTCTCTCCTTCTCAGGCCATCACTAACTGATATTGCAGTCATACTTTGTCAGAAGTGAAATATGTGATGTTCTACTCAAACAATTGCAGGTACACAAACAAAAGTAATGATTTAAATGTATTTGCGATTTTTAATAATGAATCTGTTCTCTAGTTGAAGTTGGACCGCTGGTTTTGACGTGATTGGACGCTTGGACGACCCTTGTGTTAGCCCAGGAGGTGGTGTCGTAGCCAATGGGGGGCAGAGGACAGCACAGAGAGTAATGCCTGTTACATGCCATCAGGTTCAAAATAAACATTTCATCCTTTTCCCCCTTGTTTCGCCTGTTGTGTTTTTCTCCATTTTAATTCCTTTTATTTGTTTGTTTGTTTGTCGACCTTGCCATGTCAGGTGACCTTCCTGCATCCACAACCGACAAAAAAGAAAACCCTGACGTTTCTGTTGGTCCTTGAGAAAAAAAAGAGGAAACAAATGCCCTCAGATAAATTTACTCAGAAATAAGTGTGCCTTGAACGCCCGTGCCTGTCCAGGTCCCCGGCCACCATTGCCAAAGAAGTGTCAGCGGTGTCGTGACAACTTCAGCAACTGCAGTGTGAGATGTGACCCCTGGCCGGAGAGGGGGGGGCTTTGTCCCCCCAACCACCCTGGATTCTGACAGATGTCATATACCTCCTCCATAGGCGCCTTCTGTTTCCTGCTCACCTTTCTCCATCCTGCAGCGTTAGGTCTCCTGTCGTTGCCGAGTCAAAGCCTCTCCCAGCACTCGCACACACACACACACACACACACACACACACACACACACACACACACACACACACACACACACACACACACACACACACACACACACACACACACACACACACACACACACACACACACACACACACACACACACACACACACACGTCCCTGCTCAGGTGCTGCAGACACTTAGAGCTACACAAATTAGGGATGGGACGGAAAAAACAATAATGATGAATTAATTTGCCTTGGGTTACAATGACGAGGAAGTCCTTGGGAAGGGGAGGAAAGGCGGGCCTTCGCTGCAGTGCTAGTTCAATTGTTTGCTGTAATAGAGTCCATATTTGCGTCTCTTTTGTCTCACGCTCTGTGTGAATCTCTCTAGAGGCAAGGCTGGCGCGCCATGCTCGCTCAAATCTGTTATTCAAAACCTCAGAGAGATGATTATGCTCTCATAGTATGAATCGAAGGATTCCTTTCTGAGGGAGATTGTCTGGTATTTAAGCATACCTCTGGTTCTACCAAGTGTTTGCTCTGATATTGCTCAACATCCATGACAGTGACACCACTCCTTGACAGTCTTGAAGAACTCCCACCGAATGAGATTCTGTCGTGTTACATTGTGTTACGCTATTGCCTGAGTACGTCAATGGCCCACTACATGAATAGCAGACACGACAAACCGTAACGCCTAATGGGATTAGATTTCCATAAGCATTTTGCTTGGCCGCCCCGTAGGTGATTGTGTATCACTGAGCCAAATACACTGTTGGATGGAACATGCACTCTAAATCTGATCATAGGCGGAGATGTTGTTCACTTCTCACACCAGAACGACACACTGCTGGTGTAAACAGAGGGACTCTGGGAGTAATCCATCAATCAAAGTGACGGCACGGTGGAGTGATGGATATTGTAATCTCCGTGTTATATACAGGTGCAAGGGATGGATGGGTGACGATTAATGGACGAGACTGTTTCCGCCAAACAATAAGCTCACATCTTTGTCCGCACAGCTTGGCTCCGGGTGCGGCGAAGAAGACGAAGAAGAACGACAAGAATAAGAACAAGAACAATAACAAGAAGAAGAAGACAGCTGGCAGCCTATAGAGTCCAATACTTTGTATTGGATGTAGCTGTGCTGTGCATGCTACTTTCTTTAATACCTCATATGAGAAAGTTGAGACAACATGTGAGTCTTGAGGTGATGTAGATGTTAGCACAACGATGTCTTCTCTCTTCTGGGATCTACAACAAGTAGTCATTTCTTGACAACCCTCAGCATCCCTGCCTCACCTCATTTTCACGCAACCTGTTTGTTTCTCACATTCTGTCGTTGCTATCACCTCCATAATTATCCCTTTGTTTTTACTTCACTTCAAACCTCCTTCACCACGATTTACCACAAAACACCACCCTCTTCAGGCAAAGTCTTAAGGTCCAATTTCCAGTAGTTGAATTAAACCAAAAACTTCCAGATCAATTCTGTCCCCCTCCCATTGGTTCCTCATGTGTTTTCAAAGGATCAGGGAGGCAATATCTGAAGAACTTCTGAGCTAGCGTATGATGCTAGCAGCTTTAGCTCCGGCAGTAGCTACCATGCCTGTTGGTCCCAGTTTTTGTCATAAAACCTGGTGGTTGTCCACGTGTCCTTTAAATCAACATCTCTTTCCTTCCTCTCGCCGTGCCTTCACTCCCCGACATACCGTAGCTACAGTTAAACGGTTTCACTTCGCTAATTGGCCGATGTCAACGCTGACACGATGGTAAACAAACTGAAACAAACGCAAGCTCATTAGACTGATCAGAGGAGAGGGAGAAAAAAAGGAAGAGATGTTAAGAGAAAAAAAAACTATTTTCTGCTCTGCTTCTTTTCTAAATGTAGCTAGCCTATCTTGTTCGTTGAGTAGGGGAGAGACAGAACTACTTCTTTACCCTCATCTCGGGGATGGGGACCCGACAGAAGGGGTTCCATTGCATTTTTTGTTATATACAGGCAAGGCAGTACTTATCTTGTGCTTTCCAGTCCACCTCTTCACCATTGACATTGAACATATAGTTATCATCCAGGGGTTTGAGGATTTGTTTTTCATAACACCAAACACTTTAGCATGAAATCTCTCTTCCTCTCTGTCCTTCTCGCTATCTCACGTTTATCTCGCTCTCTCTCTCTTTCTCACTACCTCCCTCCCTGTCGGAGCCTGTCCCATCCTTGGCCATCTGTCATACCATGTTTATGGTCCCTTTTGCTTTTGTGTCCTGACGACCACTGTCACTGGGAGGTTCCCATTACCGATGCGCCCTGATGAACGATGTCGCCCAGATGCCTCGCTGCTGACACCCCGGCGTCCTTGGCTGCAGTGGCGTTTGGCGGGTAAAGAATGGGGACAGGGGGACCTGGTGTTTGGGCTAACTGAGGACCTGTCCGTCATTCGCATGGGGTGGGATGGACTGGGTGTTTCGACCTTTACATCTGCAGTGGAGAGACACCGACCGATGAAACTGGGATGCTGTCGTCAGGCACGGTGTGCTGATAATATCATCCATCCACTGCATGAATACTTACTGCCCTTGACTTTCGCCTGCACACATGACATCCGACTCAATGATCGTAGGCTAGCCTTTCCTGACTGTACAGGTTGCACTGCGTTGTTACGTGGCTCAGGTTCGCTACTTTGTGTAATGCCACCAACATCAGATACATTTGGATACGTTTTGTTTTCTCTACCACTCATATCGTATGACCAATATGTATTTGACTGGTGTGTGGTATTGAAATGCAATCTGAAAGCGTATTTAATACACATAGAGTACGTTTACAGGCACCTGGATGTTTTTCATTCATTGGAATAAAGACATTGATTTGGAACATGTAAAATAACATGCGGGTTGAATCAATACATGAATTTATAAGGAACATTCGGCCTGTACAAAAATAGAACCTCATTCAATCCCTTTCGGCACCATCCCCTCCTCTCTCTCGGCACCAACCCCTCCTCTCTCTCGGCACCAACCCCTCCTCTCTCTTGGCACCATCCTCTCCTCTCTCTCGGCTCTCTTTTTCTCTCCAACTCTGTGAATGTCTTCACTGGGCAGTGGAGCCGCTGATGAGTTCTTAAGCAGATCACACTGATAATTGTATTTCCGTCAGCTGTGCGAAAGCTGTCCGTGGAGGGAGGGTGACTGCCAGCGCACTGAAGAGCTATTTGTGTCGTTGCCGTGTCTCCCTGTTACACCCCCCCCCCCCCACCACTGTAAAACCCCAATCACCAGGGATGTGCTTACTGTCTTCAGCCTCAAATTACTCAATCAGGAAGACACATTTATGGATGACACCTTTATTACAATTAATCGGGGGAACTTGATTAAGAAAGGAATTCCTCCTCCTCAGTGAGACTTGAGTGGCCCGGCTGCATATTTTAATTTATGTCCCACTGAGTCCTTGTGACCCTGACAGACCGACAGATTGCCAGCAGTACTGATACATGCACACCCACACACACTGCTACCCTACACTCTTCGAAAACAAGGTGCTACCTAGAACCTAAAAGGTTTCTTTGGCTGTCCCAATAGGAGAACCCTTTGAAGAACCCTTTTTGGTTCCAGGTAGAACCCTATTGGGCTCCATGTAAAAACCCTTTCCCCAGAAGGTTTTTCTTGGAACCCAAAAGAGTTCTACCTGGAACCAAAAAAGGGTTCCCCTATTTTTTCCTATTTTCTAAAAGTGAACCATAAAAAAAAATGGAGAAATGCAAAATAATGACATTAGTATGGAAAACGCTCGCAAGAGAAACCTTGTGTTCATATTTCTATGCAATACAAAATGAGCAAAAGTAACATATTCTTATATATTTTGTTAAATAAAACCACCAGGTAAAAGTATTGGAAAGTCACCTGTTTGTACCTGAACTTACAGTGTGTGCATTGACTAATTAGTTCAGTGGGGTTTTGTAACAAGGGGAGGAGTGATGGTGATTGAGGGGTCTGAGTGACTCTGTGTGACTCTTAGTGACTGAAAGTGGACCTGAGCCATGACAGAGTTAGCCACTAAGGCACCAGGTTATACCAGACCACACCGAATGATGTCTATGTTAGGTGTTCTAGTATGGGAACAGGGACGGCAGAGTCTAAAGTAACACGGTTGATTGAATACCCAGCTGATCAAATTGATTTTGTGTATTACAACACTGGCATTTCACTATACTGTTGACAGTATTTTCCACGTATTCTTATAATCAACAAATTATATGGTTCAATTATATGGCAAAGCTGTAAAAAGGTCACAGATCCCATTGTGGGCGTGTATGCACAAAGCACAGACCTCTGGCAAACCAAGTATCACATCTATTCATGACATGCACTTTTGGACATTTATTTTAGATTTGAACTTTTCTCACATAAATTGTTGTGGTCGTTTCACGTTTGCCATATTATAAACTTTTCAATTTTATGTTTAGAGTTTCAGGGCTATACCCAGGTTAAAGGTGGATGCAATATACTGGATCTCAAAACCCCTAACGATAGTCTAAGCAATACATTTTTTTTTAACAATAACTAATATTTTCAAGCTACGTTGAGAAACGCGACACTTTTCCAAAACATGTTTGTCACTCCACCAACATTTGTCATGTACCTCAGAAGGTGACTACAACAGGTATGTGTCTATATGATTTGTTAAGAGCCTGCTAACAGCTACAAGCCAATTAAATAAAATGTGTTGTTTTCTCCAGTTTGTCTTGTGCTTTAATTGGACTGTGAATGTGCACTAATCATGGCTGCTACAGGTGGGCCCCGGGGGACCAGAGTGAGGCCTCGGTTGGTAATTGAAGACAGATACACATTGACAGTCCGTACATCTAGCCAGAGTATGCGCGCTACTGTACTCGAGCACGGTAAATTCAAGTGAACATTCATTTGTGTCACCTCTCTCACCTTTCTGTGACTAGCGTGTGAGAGTGTGCTCTTGCATTGGAATGACTGAGTGAACAATCCGTTTTATGAGCGGTAAGTGCATCTGCCTTTAACAATAGCTTTCGGGTTGCTCACCTTCATCCATGCTGTACAGTGACGCTGTTATCAAACACTTACAAGGATGGATCACTTCATTTCTATATTTCACACAGGAGTAGAAATCAAAGAGGACCTCAAATTTTAAAAAAAATACCAAAGATAGTAAGAACCAATCTACAGAAATACACTGCATGCATTACACAGACCACTATTCTATTGGAACACATATGGGTGTGTGAGACACATTGGTGCAGGTTCAAATGGCTTCAGGCTGGTGGGTATGTTTCTGATTTCCTGAGCTGCCTGCCTGGCGAAGGTAGCAGCTTTGCATGCTGGGGTCACACCTGTAACGTGTTTCACACTGAGATCTTTTTTGAGTGGCCACCTGGAGGAGGATATTGCATGTCCACAGTGCATGAACACACAGACGTCCCTCCCAGGTGGAAACAGGTGTTTGTTTTGTGTTCCTAGGCTTGATACATAACGTATTGCCTTAGAAGTGTTTTTTGATGACCTTTTCTCACTTCTAAAAAAATGAATAAAAAAAAGGCCACAGAGTAACACCCACCTTAACTTGTAAATAGTTTTAGAATTAATATGTAAGATAAGGCATTTCTCCATGACAATTGTATCCCACCTGGTAACTCATCTACCCTCACCTCTAATGTGAGGGTAGATAACATGATACTTAGCTTAAAAGGGTTCTATATTTAAATTAGGAAAAAGAAATGACTGTATTGGCTTAAGAGAATCCAAAACATCAAGTGGAACCTTATCCTCACGGTAACAAAAAAAAAAGAAAACCGTAGGCCTACCTCAGAAGGCATTCCACAATACATTCAATATAAGTGGTTTCTGCTTGTTGTGGGAAAAACTAATGGTATTTTCAACCCCAAGTTCTGGTTAGCTGGACTAATTTTTTTATTATGTGCAGCTTGGGGCATGTGAATGGAAAGATGTTTCGGTCAGCCACAAACATGCTATAAAATACCAAGCACACCTGATGCTGCATTCAGTTCTGACAAGTATATATATATAGAGACTTTACTACAACAAAACACATTTCATTTTTTAATCAAGAATGTAAGAATGTATTGTAGATATTTGAATGTTAATTACACATCATACATTGCAAATACTTCTCAAAATGTGCTGTTTTAAAACCTACTGTACATCTACAATACATTGTATTTCTGTTGATTTAAGTTAATGTATTAATTATATGAATGTGTAATCTGTTGTGTATGTGTGAGGGACTAAATGGGTCAATTGCTCTGGGCATGCTTAGGCATATATTCCAAAAGTATGACAGAAGTTTAAACTGGTAACACTAAATGTGATCATTATGCACTATTGTCCTCAGCTACTTTGTTTCCTGTTAAACAGAGGGACAAGTTCAGCTGATACATTGTCTGAAGTGCAGTAATCAAGCATAAGCTGTGGACAGTCAATGCAGCCACTGGTCTAGTTACTGTAAATACAAATTTTAGTTAGCTCTAGTCTTGAGCACAGAGCAATTAAACAAGTGTGTGTGTGTGTGTGTGTGTGTGACAGCATGAGAATGAGGGAGGCATTTTATCTAGAGGGGTACAGTATTATTTTCTTGAGATAACCTTCTGTTACACCAGCAATTTTCACTCCACAAGTATGATCCCCGTTCATTGGGACTTTGGCTTTGCTTTATTCAGTACAATCATCAAAACATAAAGGAACTGTCTCGAACAGAACAACATTTTAGTAATATCAAAAGAGATTCAGGTGAAAAATATATTCAACTCAAGAGTACTGTAGATTGTCACAGTTTGGGAAATTTGCCTTCAACATATGTACTTGCATAGTTAATTTCATTATACATACATATGGTTTGATTTGTTTGAGGATTCCAGTGCATTCACATTAAGGCAAATCACAGTTTGCTCTCCAGTGAGGGTGGAGTCACCTCAACCACCACCTTTCCAACATTTTTCCCAGCGTACATGTAGTCCACAGCCCTAAAGACGGACTCCAGCCCCACAAAACGGCCCTCGGGGGCAATGTCCCCACAGTCCACTTCACACACCAGCTTCCCTTTAGCAAACATCTGCATCATGCTTCCCATTGCCTCCTTGTAGTCAGACAGGAAGTGAGGTAGGAAGAACCCCCTCACGCTGGCTGACTTCTGGAGCAGCTTCACGGGCAGAGTCCCTCCTTTAACAGTTGGGACCCCTGATGCCGTTTGGTACCCTGAGATGAACCCGATCACGATCAGCCTGCCCTTATTGGCCAGATTGTTGACCGCCATGTCAAAGATTCTGCCGCCTATGGACTCGTAGACTACGTCCAAGCCTTGTGGGTACTCTTTGCGCAGCGTGGCGCTCAGGTCCTCGGACGTGTAGTTGATGGGCCTGTCGCAGCCAATGGTCTTTAAGAAGCCAGCCTTCTCATTGGAGGAGCAGGTGCCCACAACATGGCAGCCGGCCTGTTTGGCAAACTGCACGGCAAACTGGCCCGTGCCACCGGCAGCGGCAGTCACCAGCACTGTCTCGCCCTTCACTAGGTCGCCAAGCCGCTTCATGGCGATATAAGCTGTGGCACCGCTTAACAGCAGGGTGAGGAACTCTGGCTTCACCGCGGGTACGGGTATGGTCTTGATCATGGGTATCACCGTGTACTCTGCAAAGGCCCCATCAGCAAAGTAGGCCACGGTGTCGCCAACGGTGTAGCGGGCGCTGGCACTCAGGCCGAGTCCGACCACCTCGCCAATGCCCTCGAACCCGGCGTCAAACGGTGGCTTCACCGAAGGGTCGTAGCGGCCTGCTGAGTAGTTGATGTCCGAGGCATTGATTCCAACAAATCTGCATGGAATGGAACAGAGAACAAAATACAAGTGAATGATTAACAATTGTTACCTAGCATTCAAGTCAATTAATTAAAGTCAATTAATTAAAGATTTTGATAATAACGTGATAATAGTTAGTTATAATAAAATAAAGAGTTGCACTTCAGAATGCCTACAGTAATGTCTGCGAAGGTCAAGATTTCACTTCTATTCCCTAGAAAACCTCTGCGACACCGTTCGGGAAGGAATCATTGGTTTGTTTTGGCAATGATTCCATTTGTCTTGAAAAAACACCCACCCGAAACACATTGCATGATGTCATGAGTCATTGTCTTGAGAGACACACAAGAACAAACTGCACTTTTAAAATCTTGTATATTTCTTTACCTCGACATGAAAAAATAACGGTTTTCATCTCAGTTGATGACATGGAGAAGAAAAAAAATCCTTGTGTGAAACAAATGTATAAATAAATCATTTTCTATCCTCCAGAAGAACCCTTGTTGCGACTCATCATTGTGCATGTCACATTGGCATTTTTAGCACTTAAAATGTATCAGCCCGGTTTAGTTACAAATAAATGGCTCCAATTAAATATAGGAAAACATCTAGTTTGACTATACTTTCCAAATCACTTCTTCCTTGCAGCCTTTCTGAATTTTTTCCATACCAGTAAATATTTGAACCTGAATCTCTCATAATGGACCAACAGAACTGAAACACCATGCATTAAAGAAGAGCCAGTTCAAAAGTTAAAACTAAAGAGAACTGGGATCTCTAGTCAGGATTGAGCCTGATATTCTTAAAAATGCTGGATTTAAAAAATGTGCACATTTGAATGCACAATCATCTCGGCCACTGAAACATATCAATGCATATCTAAATTTAAACTCAACATGTGTCAAATTCGGGTTAATAATGCATTTTCTAAACAAAGCTCGTTTCACCTGTGGTTTGCAGCGGTGTGCATTTTAAATTATAGCCTACGCTATCTAATTCCTAAAGTCCAGCCTAATTCATGGGTAAATCACAGTTCAAAAGGTCAAGGGTCATCAATAGCCTATGGAAATGATCATAGGCAATAGGCTATATGTGCAATTAAATGACCATGGACTACAATAGGCCGTGTTGCGCAACTGTCTTCCCAACCCAGATAATTTAACCAAGCAGACTTTATATAAGGCCTAAATGCGACATCACAGACATACAGTGCCTTGCGAAAGTATTCGGCCCCCTTGAACTTTGCGACCTTTTGCCACATTTCAGGCTTCAAACATAAAGATATAAAACTGTATTTTTTTTGTGAAGAATCAACAACAAGTGGGACACAATCATGAAGTGGAACGACATTTATTGGATATTTCAAACTTTTTTAACAAATCAAAAACTGAAAAATTGGGCGTGCAAAATTATTCAGCCCCTTTACTTTCAGTGCAGCAAACTCTCTCCAGAAGTTCAGTGAGGATCTCTGAATGATCCAATATTGACCTAAATGACTAATGATGATAAATACAATCCACCTGTGTGTAATCAAGTCTCCGTATAAATGCACCTGCACTGTGATAGTCTCAGAGGTCCGTCAAAAGCGCAGAGAGCATCATGAAGAACAAGGAACACACCAGGCAGGTCCGAGATACTGTTGTGAATAAGTTTAAAGCCGGATTTGGATACAAAAAGATTTCCCAAGCTTTAAACATCCCAAGGAGCACTGTGCAAGCGATAATATTGAAATGGAAGGAGTATCAGACCACTGCAAATCTACCAAGACCTGGCCGTCCCTCTAAACTTTCAGCTCATACAAGGAGAAGACTGATCAGAGATGCAGCCAAGAGGCCCATGATCACTCTGGATGAACTGCAGAGATCTACAGCTGAGGTGGGAGACTCTGTCCATAGGACAACAATCAGTCGTATATTGCACAAATCTGGCCTTTATGGAAAAGTGGCAAGAAGAAAGCCATTTCTTAAAGATATCCATAAAAAGTGTTGTTTAAAGTTTGCCACAAGCCACCTGGGAGACACACCAAACATGTGGAAGAAGGTGCTCTGGTCAGATGAAACCAAAATGGAACTTTTTGGCAACAATGCAAAACGTTATGTTTGGCGTAAAAGCAACACAGCTCATCACCACCATACCCACTGTCAAACATGGTGGTGGCAGCATCATGGTTTGGGCCTGCTTTTCTTCAGCAGGGACAGGGAAGATGGTTAAAATTGATGGGAAGATGGATGGAGCCAAATACAGGACCATTCTGGAAGAAAACCTGATGGAGTCTGCAAAAGACCTGAGACTGGGACGGAGATTTGTCTTCCAACAAGACAATGATCCAAAACATAAAGCAAAATCTACAATGGAATGGTTAAAAAATAAACATATCCAGTTGTTAGAATGGCCAAGTCAAAGTCCAGACCTGAATCCAATCGAGAATCTGTGGAAAGAACTGAAAACTGCTGTTCCCAAATGCTCTCCATCCAACCTCACTGAGCTCGAGCTGTTTTGCAAGGAGGAATGGGAAAAAATGTCAGTCTCTCGATGTGCAAAACTGATAGAGACATACCCCAAGCGACTTACAGCTGTAATCGCAGCAAAAGGTGGCACTACAAAGTATTCATTTAAGGGGGCTGAATAATTTTGCACACCCAATTTTTCAGTTTTTGATTTGTTAAAAAAGTTTGAAATATCCAATAAATGTTGTTCCACTTCATGATTGTGTCCCACTTGTTGTTGATTCTTCACAAAAAAATACAGTTTTATATCTTTATGTTTGAAGCCTGAAATGTGGCAAAAGGTCGCAAAGTTCAAGGGGGCCGAATACTTTCGCAAGGCACTGTATCTGCTAATTCCGAGCTCTGCATTGAGACCATAGAATTGGCCTTTCTGATGTAGTTATTAACAAATAAATAATAACCCAGATCAAGAAATATGCCTTGATAACTAGGCCCTTTAACTTGTTTTTTTTTCTTCAGGTGAAGGTGCCTGTGAAGCCTAGTTGTTAGCTAATAGCTAAATGTTGTAATTTTCCAGGCCAACTCATATGATGGGGATTCATTACAGACAACACACAAAGAATTGCTAAAAAAATAAGAAGTATAAGGGCATAGGCCTACATTAAATTATAGAACAATACGTGATGCCATACTTTTCAATCTATTTCAATCTACAATTCAAGGTTTCGGGTGGGGGAGAATAACCTACCACTGCATCAACAGTTCTTTCCTTTTCCCAAGATGAGAGATAGGCTACCCCTCCATGGCAAATTGTATTTATAATTCAAAATTCCACATTTTCAAGTTATAAATGCGATAGATTTTTTAAATTCCCTAAATTACGCATACACAATTAAGCACACAAAACAAATCATGTGAAAAAGGTTTAGGCTACATATGACAATTTCTGTAAATGTTCAAAGCTATTTGATCTTTAGATAATGCTACTATGTCCTTGGTCTCTAAACCATAATGCAAGACCCTCTCTTCATTTCACTGATCAATTGCGCTCTAATAGGCTACACCAGCATTGACCCGCATTTTAATATCTCCTCGACTTAAATTGTAGTAAATAACCGGTTAGATTAAGAAGCCTACATTCCTACTCTGTTACAGTACCCCGAATGTCATAAACATTTGTAAATATCTTGCTTTGAACCGGACAGACACATATTGAGTCTTATGCATTGGTTTTATGCAGCGGAAAATGATGATCCTGCCGCAGCCCCAATGCCATGCAAAGCTGTTTCTCCATCTCCTCATCTATTCGTGAGTCTTTACACCCCCACCCATGACTTTCTGTTTGCAGGTTCGTGACGTAAGGAGAC
Source organism: Oncorhynchus clarkii lewisi (assembly GCF_045791955.1). NCBI lineage: Eukaryota > Metazoa > Chordata > Actinopteri > Salmoniformes > Salmonidae > Oncorhynchus > Oncorhynchus clarkii. The sequence continues at coordinate 35,755,012 of NC_092149.1, forward strand.
AGGACAGAGCGAGATGCCGAGATGGATTGATAGACAAATGTAGGGGCGGAACTTGGAAATATTCCTCACCTATTTTGCTCGCTCCTGAAATGGTCGCGAGTGGGCTTCTATAATCGATGGGGATGGATAGGCGATTCTAACAGAGGTAAGACACCCTTTCACAACTTGAAAACAATACCAAATAGTTTATCAAAGATATTGGCTCCAAAATGTGCCCCATATTGGAATGGTCTATACATAGGCTATAGGCTACGCATTCGCGGAAAATGGGAACCTATCCAATTTCTAACCAAAACTTACCGATTTCTGACAAGCAAGTCCCCGTCGCCAGGTGTCGGGACTGGAACAGTTTGTAAGGCAACGGCGTCTCTGAAATTCTGGCTGAGCTTCGTTACGACCAGCTTTTTCATGGAGCTCGGTATCGAAGAACCTTTAAAATCCATGAAGTGCGTGGAGTATGACAAATCTACAATGAAGCGGCGCGATATAAAATTAACTCTGGAAAGTGCATCGGTTCCTCTGCACACCCCGCCGATTATCGAAAACACCCTCTTACCGTTTCTCAACAAGAAAGAGGTGGACATTGCACCAGGGAGGGACTATGTGACAAAGTTCACGGGCACTGGCTGTGCGTTGATATCAATATGTTTATCGTTAGCCTATGCTAGGCTTTCTTCACGTAGCAGGGTAGGCCACGCCGATGCAATGCGATTAAAACAATATTAGCCGCGCGGTTTTTTTTGTTGTCGCAGAAGATCGACACGCAATAACGTGCTTTTGCAAAGTTTGCTTTGATGATCACTAGGCTATAGCACGGCGCAACCTTGTAGCGGCAGCCAAACTCCTACTGTAGCGGCGTGTCTCCTTTTGAGTCCCTCCCCTTCCGGGACATGACACACTTCCTCGTAAGGTGAAACATATCAATCGTAGTCTCAAACATATCCTCAACGATTGTACACAAAAAGCCAAAGAGTTGCCAACACATCCAGTGCCGACCACCACCATTCATGTATTAACAAGCACCGTTAGTAGGCTATTACCTGCAGAAATATAGTTTCTCCCCAAGCATGCGTAAATGTTGGCGCTCTCGCACTAGGAAACTTCAGCCCGAATGTTTCCAACAAATACGTCCAAAACATTGCCATGTTGGGTTTGACATAGGATCGCACATGTCAGGCAAAATAAAGTTAGTGTGAGTTTGTCACATGAGGATGATGATGACTCATGATTAGCCTAGTTATAGTAATATAGCCTAACCTAGGAATAGCTTTGTAGTAATTGACTAATTGCCATAATAACATTATGCAGGAAGTTTATGGACCAATATTTCAAAGCAACAATTTGATATTTAGCCTACTGATGCAAGCTTTCCTTTGTCAGTCATTTCAATTTGAAGCGGAGGAAAAAACAAGACAATTAAAAAGATTGACAGGTGGGCTCTACTGTCAGGGTGACGCTTGTAGCGCGAGGGGAGGAGTGAAATGAAGCAGGAAAAGCCACTCGATGCGTCTGTCTATCAGTTGAGACTGTCTGAAACGCGTCGAGATTCCCTGCGTTTCATTTTTTTTCTCCGGAGGAGCAGACGAGACCTCGGTTCACTCCCCTGGAGTTTACAGAAGGAACATTCTCTCCGGCAAGGGTGGATGCCTGCATCTTGTTTGTTTCTCTTTAGTCGCAGGCTCCCCACCACATCAACCACCTGCATATTCCTTGATCGGCGGCTGATAATAGTCATGTTAACGACTAGAAATGTAAGTAGAAGCCCTACCACCCCGACTCAAGCTAGAGGGGGGAGAAAAGCGTCCGCTGACGGCGAGGCTTTGGTCGGAATAGGTGGCGTGGTGACGGACTGACATTAACCATCTAATGCCTGTCTATTTTCTCTCAATTCTGTTTTGTTTCAGATCTGAGCTTGAAGAAGCGCAGCCTTCCCACGGAAATACATTGTGTTCGCTCACACTGGACGTATTCGTTTACCATCAGAGTTTATTTATTTTGGAGTGAAGACGATACAAAGTAGCCCCAACACCGCCATATAACCCCATATGGCAGCAGGGGAGTGACTGAAACTTGGCTTCGATGTCTGCCTCTTTTTTTTCTGACACACAGAGATGAGGGAAGATGTTATTTGATAGACATGTTATGAGCTGGCGAAATTCGTGCGTCGTTTTTATATCACAGAAACCCATTTTTCCCCGTTTGTCCTTTATCTCCTGTCACTTGTTTCTATTCCTAGGCCTTGAGGACATATTTAGTTACATTGTGGCCGTTTCAGGTTGTCTGGCATAAGCCCACAATTACAAAAGAAACAAACCATTCTAATAGAAAAAAAACTGTTTACGGTTATTTCCCGAAAAAAAAAAGCGACGGGATGGTTTTTCTCCACTGACAGACTTATTGTTTTGATCCCTGCATGAAAAGTACCGTGGACCGTGACGGTCACTATGCCGAGGAGAAAGCAGCAAGAGCCCAGGCGATCAGCAGGTAAGCACCAGCGCACACAGAAGTTCATTTTCACCGTCTCTTACTAAATGGAGATACAATATCGGACTTTTTTTTCTTCTCATTTTAATTCACTAAATGTTTTATTTTTTCAATTTTCCATTTCTCGTGTTATACATACGCAATAGCCTAAAAATAAGTTTGACTTTCAACACATCTTCGTTTGTTGACCATTATTGTTTTCTATTTTGCCATATGATTTCTGTCAACGATAGGCCTGATGTGTTATTAACTTGCCAGAAAAGTCGACTACTTGGGGAGCTAGATAAACGAAACGTTAGAGATAGAGTTTCCATTTGGGGTTCATTGCAGTGTTAAAGAGCGAGTAATAATGAATAATTGACTTCGGAAGAGAGGGAGAAAAACTGTCCAGAGCCGGTTTTGTTTCTTTTCGGTTTTATTTGAGGATTGCCGTCATTGATTTGATGCGTGATTGATCGCCTGTCATGTGGCAGCCTTTGATCTATTCATCCCTGATAAACATCAATATATCTCTCCATGGAGACACGCATGCTCCTTACCGGATTTAGCCACTCAAAGGACAACCGTAACCCTGTTGTCTAAAAAAATAAAAAAGACAAAAAAAGTATTTAAAAGGAGGGGAATCCTTCTTTCTTTAATATTTTCTAGAGAAAATACTAGAGGGAAGAATGAGGAAGAATGAAAGAGGGAGGAGGTAGAAGTGTTTTGAGGATCACAGAAAGGGCTAAATCCTAATTAATTCGGGCACCTGAACCATCCTACCACCAGTAGCCCCCTAGGTCTGCGTTAAAGACCCAGAGATTTGCACTTCTTATCCAAATACACACATTCTCCTCTCATCCTACAGAGCACTTTACCAATGCAGCCCATGTCTACCATCCACAGGACCGTAGTGTTTATTATCTGACAACCACTGATAAACCACATGTGGAGGTCTAGTGGTTTGGATTTTTGACTCTCTTCTCTTTTTCAAGCCGACTTTAAAACAAATGTAAATGAGTGACAGGGATTTCTACCTCTGTGCTAATGAGGCGCAGCCTTTGAAGTTAGGCATTAACAAGTGGAGTGAACAAAAGACAGTCATGGAATTTTAAAGAGATTCTGAAATATGAGGTGTAAAGCGGACCGAACAGGAGGGCCCGGGCAGCGAAGACTTTGAACTCGGGCAGGTTTATCATTTTAAATAGGCGCCAAGTGATGGGGAGTCAGTGTGGATTGACTGTGAAAAGTATTCAACTAGTACTTCTCTCTACAGCTCATACGCTTCTGACGCACAGTGTTGAATAGCCCCGTCTTATGCTTTATACTCACTGTTTGAGTCGCATCTGATTCGTCTCTTGTGTTGTATCACATCAACAAACAAAACTAAAAAAGCTGGGTATCAGGCTATAGGATGGTTCCGAGCAGATCTTACATGAAAACATGCCATCACCTTGACCCCTCCACATGGTCCTATCGATCCGCTTGACTGTCATTGACCGGCTTATACATCATGGCCTTTAATGGTCAATCACAACTTGGCAGACGGGAGTGTTACCATTCTGTCATGATCGTGACAGTTTGTTGGAAGTAACAGCACCCTCCAATCCTCCCCTTTAACACAAATACAGACACACACTCAGCTAAAGCATGATGGTCCAGTGTTTCAATGCTAGCTAGTAGCTGCTGAACCATGCCTGGTACTCTGAAGCCTACGAGGAAATAGAGAGGGAGAGTCGAGGGGGAAATCGCCATGGTAATGCCATGGTAATAGAGGTTTAGAGAATGAGTACTCGAGCGACCATCGGGAAAAGAGGTTGTTGTGAGTTATATTTTCACTGAGAAGGTAAACCAGGTTCAAACAAAACAAATGTGGAACCCCAGGGGTACAGGACTGGAGCTTTAGAGGAGAATGGAACGGAGCACCACAAGGAGACATGTCTGGACAAATTTTATACACACAATATATAGTATTGGGCACCCTTATTTTTCACTCGTTTTAGGGAGGTAGAATAGAGCGACATTTGATATAGGGCCTTTTTACTTTCTGTGTGTGTGCGTGTTGTTTGTGTGTGTGTGAACGTTTTAACGGTTATGATGGGGCCATAACCATACAAAAGGCCTTTCCCATATATACAGTATACGTAGTGTCGTGGGAAAGCCATGATATCTACTCCTCTTCTTTCAGATATCCTGTCATTTACGGTTAAGACGAGCTACGGTTCATCTCCTGCAGTGTATTTAAGGCAGTTGGTAAGAGTGTGTGTGTGTGTTACACATCACTGTGTGTTGCTTCATTTCAGGCCTCATTTTGTCCTTGAATATCAGTTTCAGTCGAGGGTGATGAGGACAGGAGCGATGTAAAAACCAAAAAAAGAGAAGAGCGACGTTGTCTTTCATTAAATTGGGGTCTGTGTGTCTCAGCCAGTCAGAGCTAGTAGTCTGGGGAGAAAAAAACATCTCTTTCCCAGGGATAGAGGCTTCTTCATTATCCGAGAGAAAAGGTAAGGTTGCTTCTCTGGGCTTCATTAGAGAAAGCCCCTAATTATCTGTAAACCTGATGGATTTGTGACGGGCCCTGACGATTAATGCTGACAAATTCAGTAAGGTGTCAAGTCCGCGGCTGCCTTGATGTAATCAAGTTGATATTATACAGTCCCCGTAGCCCCTAGTGCAGTGTCAACTCAATTTGCTCGTGCAGGTGACAAATGGACTTTGCTACCTGACTAATCATGTCGGAGGAGACGATGCCTCTTAATGACCTCCCTAATCCTCCGCCTTTAACGACATAATAAAAGGCCAGACACACCGAACCACGATCAGCTGCGTCGTAACACTCCTGCATGTGCAATGTTTATGTTTCCCTTTTATATATTATAATAACCGCAATTGTCTTTCTTAATCGTTACTGTGCGTAAGAAGACAATTGTACACCTCAAACTAGCTTTGAGGTTTTGTAAATGTTTTTAATGCGGGAGTTGTAGCTGCTTTTTCCAGAACATTTTTTTTTGGGGGGGGACGGGCCTATTTCTTTTTCTCACAACATTCTGGTCAGTGTAATATGAAATAATAATAATCTGATAATATGTTTATGCAACATAATTCTTGCATACAAAGTATAGCTTTTATTTGCTAGGTGTTTTCATTTGATGGTACATTTTGTAAACGTTTTGAAGCAGCGCATTGAGGGAGACACACACACACACACACACACACACCTTTTCACATCTTCACGTCTTAACCACGTATATCCCTAGTCTCAATGTGTGGAAAATGTATCTCTCCCTCTCTTGTGTTTTAGGGGGCATTCTAGAAACCTGGTATAAAAACATCTCCCAGTGTATTTCTAGTGAGTTAAGAAGCCCAGTGCCCTGGGATTAATGGTTTAGCATGCCCGGGGTAGCTAAGATTACACAGCGACCTTTGTGCTCTAACTAGACGATGCTGTTACATGATATTCTGCGCTCGAAAGAATCAGCAATGCTGAGATTTATGTGGCCCACTCTTAGATCAACGGCCGGATCTTCCACAAGGTGTATTTCCCCCCCCCCCCCCCCCATTTTATTTCCCTGTAGTCGTCTGCCTAAAATATCTTGGAGTAATCTGAAAAATTATATTAGCACCGGGAAAAAAATTATAATCTGGAAGCCGGAGAACGTAAAGATTTGTTTTTGGAGGTGCGTGCAAATGTAGTGGGCAATTTAGTCAAGGTCAAGGGAATGTTAAGCGATAAATGTTTCACACGCTCTCTCTGACGTCGACTGAGACATCAACGTTTGTGGCCGTGAGAATTGTGTGTTTTTGTGTACATCTAACAATTCTAAGGAAATGTGAATATGACATTTGTGAGTGCAAAGATGGGCCTCTGGATAGGAACATGTGTGTGCTGTTGTGTGTGTGTGTGTTTTGATGGAATAAATAGTAGTCGTTGTAGCACTCTAGCGTCTCCTTTCTGTTGGGCCCTGCGTCTCTAGTATGTGAGAGGGCAGTACATTGACACTCTTTTTACCATATGAGTAACACAAGGACTCCAAGCTAACTAGGACACACAAGCGTCACACATGTATCACAGTATGTATGTACAGTGAGTGATATACAGTAGGGTGTTTTCCTGTGCTGTGTGTGTGTGTGTGTGTGTAACAGTTCCCTGAGGGTGTGTTTGGCGGTCAGGCTCTCTTCTCTCTGCTTCACTAGAGGTTACTTTAATTGGAGCGCCTGTGTCGTTAGCAGGTGGCATCGATTTCTTTCGTCGATAGCCAGTTTTGCTCTTCTGCCACCCTCTGAGACTAATAGTTAAATTTGCATCTGGGAATTGAGCCAGTCAGTCGCCCAACCTCTACTGCCTTAACTGGAGTTGTGTGTGTGTGTGTGTGTGTGTGTGTGTGTTTAGTAGTGAAACACATTCCAGATATAAGGCATGAGAGTAGTAGACGTTGGGAATATTTTTTTGTAATGTGTTTAAGCCGTACAACCATACATATATTTTTGTATGCATTCAGGACTGTATGTGTGAAGCTAAGGATACATTTCATATCATGTTTAAGCTCATCTTGTCTTTCTCTATCTTTCTCATTCTTTCACTAAGCTGTCCTCAGGGCACGAAGCTACCATCAGAAGAGTGTCGCCCTCTCTGCACTGTAGACACACACACACACACACACACACACACACACACACGCACGGTGGGAGGTCATAATGGGGGTGGCTTAGTATGATAGGAAATCATATCATTAAAGCAGCCAGATGTGCTTTGTTGCTCGGGAGAAAAATGTCTCTCGGAGTGGGGCAGAAAAGAAAACAACGCCGAACATATAGAAGGCAGCCCTGTGGGATTGGATTCACTAGCCCTGTGGGATTGGATTCACTAGCCCTGTGGGATTGGATTCACTAGCCCTGTGAATTCACTAGCCCTGTGGGATTGGATTCACTAGCCCTGTGGGATTGGATTCACTAGCCCTGTGGGATTGGATTCACTAGCCCTGTGGGATTGGATTCACTAGCCCTGTGGGATTGGATTCACTAGCCCTGTCCTCTCTGTTTGCTTTGTCACCGTTATTATAGTTTTTACTTTAAAAAAAAAGTGATTTAATTTAAAAAACACTTTTTTTTTTAAGTGAAAGTATTTTAGTAATGTTATTTGTATGGAATTTGAATTAGATTGAGAACAAGAGTAAATGCAATACAATAACTATGATATGTATTTAAATAAATGTGGGTTTGTTTGTTGTTAAAGTCCCCGTTTTGTTTCGTATGTTATTCTGTAGATGGCATTTAATGCTGAGTAGGCTTATTGCTTGCCGTATAGTAGTTGCAGAGGGTCTAGGTGGTTTAACAGCAAATTATTGTCAAATTGTTTGCCGCTTTATTTGCTTCATCATTTGAGTCCAGTAACAGGAACATGTTTTTTTTTAAGATCTCCAAAATGTTGTTAAGTTAAAGTGTTCTATTTGCAGAGAGTTAGTTTGTCCTCTTGATCAGCGGTAGTGTTCATCCTCGAGAGGCTTGGCAGTGCTATGGGAAGCCTGTACCAGCCAAATTGAACATGTTTCTGCCATCAATAAAAGATGAGCAATTACAGAATATTTTGTCTAATAAGTATTTGAATTCCTCGGCACAGAAAAACATGTAGCTTACCCACTCATTACATCAGTTAGCAGGGGACGAGCACGGAGAACGAGAGGCAAGCGCTTTGATGCCAACAAACAAACAGACAAACGAGGTGGGCCTACTACAGGGGAGCCGAGCCCTACCCAGGGACACCCTCGCACTCATCGTCCTCCTTTCCCTCTCTCTCTCTGTTTTTCTCACGTCCATCTCATCTCTCCCCCTATCTTTGTTGCCCCTTCCCTCTTTCTAACATGTATCCCTCACACTCCCTCCTCTCTTACTAGTGCAAAGACCTCTCATCGTATCTTCTACTCTTTTCCCAACATTGCAGAGATTAGGTCAAGCTCTCCGTAACCAGCGCTTAAGATAGCCATTTTGTTTTTTAAAAACTTTTTCAAGCAAAGCAAGTATGTAGATTGGCGGCAAAATGCAGGCGAGCGAAATAAAAGGGGGTGAGCGGGAAAGGAAAGCAGGAGAGGGGGTAGCTACTAGCTAGGCAGGCAGCAACAGGGCTGGAGGGGGGCAGTTCCACAGGACGGGTATTAAAGCTGACAGAGGAACGGGGCGATGGACAAATTCTCCTGCAGCAGCTGTGACTGCCGCCATTATCCTGACAGGTGTCAATTAAGAATTACTGCTGGGTGGAGTGAGCCAGGGCGACTCCTCCTCTCTCACCCAGCTGTCGGCGTGTGAAAGAAATAACACTTTACTCGTGTCACTTTGGTTAGCCCCCCTAGCCGTCGGCCCCCGAAAACAAGGTGCGCCGGCGAGCGTGCCAATCGATAAAGTGCTGTATTAGTAATTATTGCGCCCTTCGGGTCCGTGGAGGGCTGTGGCGTCCGATGGGTGTTGCTAGCCAGAGATAAGGACTTCCCATGATCCTCCTCTTCACCAGGCCTCGCTGAGGTAGTTGGGAGAGGGGTGTGTTGAGGGATGTGTGTCGGGCCGGGTGGACTCTATCCTGTATGGAGTACCTGTGAGACCAAAGTCAGACTGGCAAACCTTCCCCCTGGCAGAGAGACCAAATCTCCTCGCCATCTATTTCACTGACCCACTCTCCCACTCTAACCCCTCTCTCTATTTCAGGACAGGCTAATCTCACGGTCGCACACATTGTAAAGTGGCTAGCTCTGTTCAGTGAGTGAGAAAATGAACACTTGTCATTGGCAGTCCTGAAGGCTTATTTCCTCCCTAAGTGTTGCTTTAACTCACATCTAACACACACACCACTGCTTGTCACCAATCCATTTCACTATGGTCGGTGTGTGTGTGTGTGTGTGTATGTAGAACGTACAAGAAAGTCAAAGAAACAGATTTTCCCCAACTGTTGGCAGGGGTTTAGTTGAGTGTGAGTGCAGTTGGATGTTTGAAATACAGGGAGGGAGGAAGTCATTCTGAGGCCCATGCTGCTTCCACCTCATCATTACTGAGGAACAGCGTCCTCCCGTGCAGGGAACTGGGAAAGAGGGCGCTGCTGGGAGTTGTAGGAAATGATGTCATTGGCATGACTGGTAAAATGCTGTTTTCACTGACTATGCTCAGCTCTTGTAGTAGGGGGTGCAGAGAAGTGTGTTGGTTTGTCATTACGTACACGGTTGTTGAGAGAGTGAGTACGTATCACATCCATATTACAAGGTATTATCAAACCAGTTAAACACCTAGTATGGGATATAGAATATGAATATTCTGAAACCATTTATCAACAGCCTTCATGGAATAGACAATCTGTGACAGAAGTGAAGTAGCCGAGGAGAACTGAGAACTCTGGGAATATTCAGTTATGGAGATTTACATGCTCACGTGGGAGTAGTTTCTTTGGAAATTCCTCCCTAGAAATAATTTGCCACACAACATTTACTGGGAAAGAGACGATACTATCTGTGTTATTTTTCCATTTTGTTGTATTTGCATATCTCGTTGTTCTAAATAAGTGAAATGCTAGCTTTTTAGAGCCTTTTCCTACTCAGGCCTCTCTCTCTCTCTCTCTCTCTCTCTCTCCCCTCTTTCTCTCTCTCTCTCCCCTCTTTCTCTCTCCCCTCTTTCTCTCTCTCTCTCCCTAAATTTCTCAGCTGGCCCCAGACTGCTCCAAGCTATTATCAAACTTGCGTTTTTTTTTTTATTCCATCGTCTTCCATATTCCATCCCCATGCAAATCGGATGTGCTCTCTCTTATCACTTTCTCCCCCCAAACGTTTGTGTGTAATCAAAGTAAACGGCAGAGCTAAAGGGGAAGCAGCGCTACGCGCCGAGATGGACAGAGGGATTAAATATTAACCGGATGCGGGCTGACTTAAGGCAGTGTTTTACATAGCAGCTCCCGTCGCGGCGGTCCGCAATGCATTGATCTCCGGCGCCTCTATGCGTTTGGCAGCCGCGGCAATTTTTTTTTCCACCATCATCTTTTCCAAAGGCCAGCCCTGGCGGGGTCGAGGGAAGGGGGGGGGGGGGGTGTTACCCCCCCTGCTCTTAAAGGGGTAGGTGAGATGGATGATAGCAATTTGAAATGTTGTTTGTGTGTGTGATCATGGAGATTGTTTTCTTATTACCACAGTATAACCACTGGGATGATTCATTGAGGCAAACGCACAGCGTACCGAGGCTCAGGGAGCAGAGGTACCGGGAACCACAGAAATAGAATTACTAGACAGGATGAAGCCCCTCAAAACTAAGGCACTTTGACTCACATCCGTATGTTTCGATGCCCAGGACTTTCAGCATCGCTGGGCCAATTATGTGAATTTAGGGTTCTGTTTAGCCTCCCATGATCAACCATAGAGTCCAACACTGTGGACTGTGTCGTTTAGCGACCTGCCCCCGTACGGTCGCTTATATACGCACTCTGAACTGTGCGACTACCATACACTGGCCTTTTTGTTTCATTTTGTCCCCTATTTCCTTTCCCCACCACTTCCTCTTCTGTGATTAAACGTGAAAAATCCACCCCCCCCCCCCCAAAAAAAACCCCGAAATGTAAACAATGGCCTCAGTGTGTTTGTAAGCGCAACACACCGGGCATATGAATGACGTTCTGCTAGCTAAAGGCAACGCCGTTTGTTGGGTCGGTCAGTGGTGACGCCTCGTGAAAAACAGCCAATATGCAGCGGGTCACACGGGCATGCTATGCTGTTTGCAGGGCTGCTACGGGTGTGTGGGGTCAGTCTCAGTAGCGGGTTCCTCAGGAATTGTGTCTGTGTGTTTTGTGTGTGTGCTTAGGTAGTTTGTTTCTCTCTCTCCCCCTGTGTGTGTGTGTCTCTCTCTCCCTCTGTGTGTGTGTGTGTGTGTGTGTGTGTGTCTGTCTCTCTCGCTCTGTGTGTGTGTGTGTGTGTCTCTCTCTCTCTCTCGCTCTCTGTGTGTGTGCACGCGCCTGTGTGTGTGTATAGGCCCTCTGGCATTTATAAATGCAGTGTCGGTCACGTGGTGGAGCGTTGCAGCCCTGTAGTCACTGAAGGAGGAGGTCAAACATGGCAAGGGGCTCATCACTCAGCCCTAATGATGCCTTGTTTTCCCGCCCCTCTCCCTACGAGCACCCAGCCAGAGTGCACATCTGACGGGGTCGTTCGTGGGTCACGACCCCCAGGTGGCTGCCCTGGCTCTCTCACTAGACGACTCTTGTTTTTGTTTGCTCTCTCTCTCTCTCTCTGTGTGCTTTAACTATCTCTTGTCTCTCTTCTCTCTCCCTCCCTCCCTCAGTCAAAGTAGCTGGTCCCCATAGCAACACATTGTGAACTCTTTTAATGTTGTAGTGGTTCAGTGGACTAATAATGTGTGGAATCCGTGTTGATGAATACCCTGTGTTGGTGCCTGTATCTGGCCCTCTCCTATTCCTCATTCCTGACATTTCTGACGGAACCCAAACTGATCTCGTATCAGTCGCTTCTCACTCTCCCTCATCATTCAGGAATGATATCAAGTGATCCCTCTGCAGTATCTGGCTGTCTTTCTTTCAGCCGACCACATGGTTGGATGATATGTACTGAACTACTGATCCTTATTCCC